>NC_038245.2:4408058-4415404 GCF_000004515.6 Glycine max
TTTTAATAAGATTTAAAGATCACTAATGATAAGATAAAAATAAGACTTATAAATATGAGGTGTAAGATAAATATTTAAATTTTAATAGTGAAAATATATTTCGGAACTATGTAGTTCTAGAAATATATTTCTAGAATAGGTATATGTGTTATGAGAAAAAAGATGATACATTAACAGTGTAAAAAGTTTTATACTGTTGTTCAAACACAACCCACCATGTACGATAAGATTTTTTACTTCTATGATAATTATTTAAAAAGTTATATCAATGATGATATAAAATTATTTTATACTGTTAGTGTATGACCATTAAACTCATGTTATTCAAGAAAAATATTTCCAAAAAAGGAAAAAGGATTCCAAGGGGTGTATATCTTTAAGGAAAAAAGATGGAAAGAGGGTGTACTTAACAAATGGGGACTGTAAATAGCAAGTGCCTATTTATATTTCAAACCAGGCTGTTAGTTAATAAGTTTAAGTTCTTTTATTTGTCTTTTTTCAATTCTGGGACAAAATATTTTCTGTTTTTTTTTAAATGATCTTTAAATGATTGAACCCAATTAGATTTTTTCCTCTTGCTATTTACACTCTAATTTTCTAAGTACACTCCTGTATCACCTTTCTACCACTCAGCTACCCCTTATACCCTTTTCCCTTAAAGATGCTCACATCTTTTGTTTTTCATAAATGTATTTCCAGAATTAAATATACTGATTCTAGAAAATTGTCTCTAAAACTATAACTTATAGTTCTAGAGATACACTTCCTGAATGATATACATTATTGCAAAAAAACATTTTTAGTAATAATACATCATATCTTAATCAAAGTACTTAAAAGTCGTTGGGGGTTGAGGCTTGAGGCTTGAGGCTTGAATCATTGATGTAGACTGGTATTAGAAAATGAATGAATGTCATTAAAGGAAAAAACCATCATTAAAAACTTTGCTTTACAATTAAGGTGTATAATAGATGGAGTTAGTCATGAACATACAAAATATAGTGTCACATGAAGAAAAACATAAAATATTGTATGCTATTGATGAAAACACAACATTATATAATGAATATATGGTGAAGATGATTTAAAAGATTTTAGATAGTATTTAAAGAACTCTAATGATAGAATAAAAATAAGACTAGTAAACTTGGGTATAAAATAAGTGTTTATCTTGTCAATGATTGTTTTTTTGTATTTCTTGTCAATAATTTTAATTCTTAAGTGATATTTTATTAAAAGACATATGCCTATTCTAGAAGTATATAGTTTTGAAGATATATTTATGGAATAAGAATATATAATTCTAGAAATACATTTCCAGAAAGAAAAAGGGGTGTATATCTTTAAGGAAAAAGGGTACAATGGGTAGTTGGGAGGTAGAAAGTGGGTATGGGAGTGTACTTAGCATAAAGGAAGTGAAATAGCAAGAACCTTTTTTTAATATTGTTTACTGGGTCAGAAGTCCTTTTATCAATGGGCCCAAAACTTGCTTTGCAGGCATTGCTACGTGCACCTAGCAAAACTGCTGGTATATCTAGAAATTGTTCAATTTTTCCATTTTGTCCTTATGTAAAAGAGATATGGATTGATTAATCCGTATGAGACTTACGAAATCTGTAAGTGTTTTTTTTTTCTTTCAAAAATATGTTTTACAAATTAATTTAAAATTAATGGCTTAAGCAAAAGTCGAACTTATGACTTTCATGTTAACACAAAGCTCTAACCAACTAAGTTAATAACTCAATTATGTTATGAAATAAATAATGTTGCTATATATAATACTAAAATTTCTAATGTATATTTAATATGCATGTAAATTTAAATAATAAATTTTGTGACAATTAATTTTGATATAACTCATGCAAATTATATAATCCGTATATATTTTTATAAATAAATATACATTTACTATTAAGAAAATTATTTTATTAATAAATTTTAAAAAACACACGGATTAACTAATCATATAAGTTATATCAAAATTAATTGTCAAAAAATTTATTATTTAAATTTACATGCACATTAAATATACATTAGAAATTTTAGTGTTATATATGACAACATTATTTATTTTATAAGATAACTAGGCTAATAGCTCAATTGGTTAGAGCATCATGCTAATAATGTGAAAGTTACAGGTTTGACTCGTGCTTAGACCGTCAATTTTAAATTAATTCGTAAAACATATTTTAAATATTTTTTTAAAAAATAATTATAAATTACATAATCTTTATGAGTCATATGGATTACCGTAGAAATAAAACATACTTAAAGATATTTTAAAAATTTTATTTTAATGCTGGATACACAAGCATTATTGTCTTTAGTACATAAGTTTTAGGTATTTGTCGTTCATGATAGGATTATTTAAAAAAAAAAAGATGTACTAGATAATAATAGTAAAATTTAAGCAAGTAGTATATATATATATAAATAATAGGTAAATTCAGTTTTATCCTTACTTGATGTTTAAATTTATTCATTATCAAAAATTTTGAAATGTATAAAGTGTTTTTATTCTCAAATTAATAATAACCAAATCAATATAAAAGAAAATCTAATAATGCCATTTGAGTGTATTTGCAATCACTTATAACCTTTTAAATAGTAGAATTCGGTTTTTTCTTGGTAAGATATATATATATATATATATATATATATATATTCATCAAATAGTAAGAAAAAAAGATATAAAAAATACGTTGTTAAGATTTTTGTTTCAAAGAAACATACTAAAAGCATTCACAACGTTTTAAGACTTGGTTTGTCTCACGCCGCTTCCAAGAATAACTTGTTACGTCAAATTTAAATCGAAAGCTACCCAAAAGCATGATCGAATTGTTTGCAGCTGTCTTCTAACTTCAAGGAAAGCAATTTTTTCATGCTTTGTCTTTGTCATTTCACCTATAAACTCAGATTAAGCACCTCATCTTAACTCTTTTGCGATTATATACGGAAAGTAATTTTTCCTTCAGACCACCATTTAATCGAATTAAATACCGAATCAACTCTAATTAACCACCACGAGTGCGTTTTGCTGAATGTTGATGCGTGCTGATACTCAATTTCCACCATTCATTAAAATACATATACTTGTGTCCAAATTATGTTGATTTCATCTTTTTGATAATGAAGTTTTTTTAAACTATAAATAGGAAGGTTAATTCTACGATAAATTATTAGGTTGCCCCATATTACCGCATCATCCATGGTTCCAGTCAATAATTATATGATGGGTGTATCATCAATACCTCAAATATTTTTGTTTTTTTATAGTCTTTAGATACTTTTTTATTAGATATAATCTTATTCAAATTAGATAAGATATATTTAATACATTATGCAATTACATATTTAAACTTGAACTTGTAACTGTTAATTATTAATTAAGTTAAAACAATCTCATGTGAAAATGATCCAAGTATTCAATGATAAAATGTTAGCAAAAGAAAATGCTAAGAATATGTTTGGCTACATAACAACTTCCAGTGGACCAACATCTACAGCCTTCAAAATCAAGCCCTAATGATACTAAATGAAAGCACAAATTAAACTTGTATATATTCAAAGAAGTTGCTGCGTTACCGGAATTCATCAAAATACCCTGCATGACACGGAAGTCATAACAATGGCTTTTAAGATTGGTAATCTATTAATTAATCTCACACTAAATTCAAGGTCTTGATTAAACGTGCTACTCAGGGTTTCTGAGTTAAACTTCATTAATGGATATTTCGGGCTTGAGTTGTTATTAGCTGCATTGTAATGACTTCTGTTTATTAAACTTAGTGATTTTGTAAAACAAATTATTAAAGTAGTATAGTTTCGAAACTATTTACATATTATGGATGATTTTTGTCATATAGAATTTAAGAGACGTTATTCTAAGTGATATCTCACATTAATTTTTTGTCATTTTGCATGAGACGTCCATACTAAAATTTGATACCAATTCAAGTGTCCCGTCAACAAGAGCCACTACTTTGATAGACTTCACCCTGGTTTCCTTGTTTGCAAAGGAGACGTCACTCTCGCAGACTTCACCTTCATTTCACGGATAGGACACTTAAACATGAGTAATTTGTTTTCCAAAATCACTCAGTTTAGTGAATATCATAACAATGTAAACAAGTCATATACACGTAAAACCAACATGCTAATGAGAAAACTAATATGGTTGAATGGTTAATAATGTTAAATTTTCTTTGTTAATATTTACTATATTATAGAACATGACAAATTGTTATACTGGAGAGATAAATGTGAGAAGTCTCATAATTAGATATAAATATGTTTGTTAAACAACATATAATTGAAAAAAATCTCATAAACGTAATGTCTTAATTAAGATTTTCTTAGATGTGGTGTTAAGTTTAGTTGTATGATTTATTTGTGTCTCAATAAAGGAAATGTCCTCTAATTCTATACTTTGATCCAGGACGGACAATGCTGAATTTGTAACTTTAACCCTACTTTCTTGGTAGCCCATCCTCATTTTCTACCATTGCCATAATTTTTGAAAAGGATGACTCACGTTTAATGGGCTGCCAATGTTCCTTTATATTTTCCCTAATTTTACCCTCTAAACAATGAATACATACCTAACAATTTATTATTTTCGTAATTTTACCAAGGTGAATCAACCAAGCACATTTACCTTGTCACACAAGATTTGTATGGTGGACCCTCCTCTGCCCAATAATTCCACAATCTAATTTAAGATCACCACAGGTGCGCTTTCTTCCTATTCTAATTCCAAAATACCTTTTACACAATGTCAAACTAGTGAAGGTTCCAAAAGTAAGAAGTTGGTAAGTGCTTACTTTTCAGTCAGGTCAGGGAAAATGAAAAAAAAAAGGTTACAAAAAAAAAACCTTCACTAATATCATAATAGTCCAAATGATAATAGGGGGTGTAATTTGTATGATCCAATATGAAAATGTTCGTACACATTTTTCTCATCAAAACTTAGCTAACACCACTTCTTTCCATGTCTCCATATTAATTACCCTTCTTTAACCTTTCCCTCTACCTCTCAACCTTATTTAAATCTCCACACAACTGGAATGCTTTTCCCAAACCTGTTCTATTTAACCTGAGTGCCTCAAACTTCTCTCCAACAACAACAATGGCAAGAAAAACTTTAGCTTGGTCCTTGCTTCTAGGGATGGCTTGTTCCATAGTTATTGGTTCATATGAGGAGAGCTTTCCTACTAGGACATTTTCTAGTAACAACTATCATGAAGCAATACAAAGATTGCAGTCATTTAAGGCCTCTCTAACAAGACATGATTCCATTGCTTCAGCCTCATCTTCCTTATCAACCTTCTCAAGCCCTTCTTCTGCTCCTTCTCCTTCTCTCTCACTTCAGGTAATTCAACTATGTGTCACCCCCCCTAGTCTTTAGTCTAGTACATTTTTCTTTTGTGGTGAAAATATCAAGTGTTTGATATATTTTGTGTCATGCAGGGCGTGAACAATCCACGCGTGTACCGTGTGACGTCTTATGGTGCAGATCCAACGGGTAATTCGGATAGCACTGAAGCACTCCTTGCAGCCATAGAAGATGCAGCCAAGGGTCCTAGTGAAGGATATTTGATGGAAGGCATCAGAGACCTTGGAGGTGCTCAGATTAATCTTGAGGGTGGAAATTACTTGATCAGCCGGTCACTCAAGTTGCCGGTGGCCGGGGTGGGGAACCTTATGGTATGCCTGCAGAATACCATTCTAATTGTTAACTTCATCATTCATGAACAACTTTTTATATGACAAATATAAACCACCTATAAGTTAGTATTAGTTAATGTACAATATCAAAAGTATCTTCCAAATTCATTTTATTTGCCAATTGTCACTTTGCTGTAACTTGTAAGACTTTATGACGGCTAAATTTAATTTTTGAGGCAGGTGGTCCAATTTTTGGTCAAGATGGTGAAGCAGTTGGTCTAACTAGACCAAGAAAATAAGACTATAGCTATTAAGATTTTAGAAAAAAATTGCCCTTCTTCAACCGTCATTCCTTTATTGCCACTACTTTTTGTTCTTTTCTACACGGTTTTATCTTTTCTAATTTTAACCAATTTTTGTTACATAAAGTTGCAGAAAAGTCAAGACAAACTGTACTTTTCCAATTTCTTTATTCAATAAGACATCCAAAAGACCTTAAATTTCGATAGCTAAGTTTGATTTATTGTTTGTATTTTGATGCAAAAACAGATACATGGAGGGACTATAAGAGCCTCAGATAATTTTCCAGAAGACGGCTATATCATTGATTTGTCACCCTCTTCTAATGGAAGAAACAGTTTACCATCCTACAATTTTGAGTTCATAACTCTCAAGGAACTCTTGCTGGACTCAAACTTCAGGGGTGGAGGCATTTCAGTCATAAACTCACTTAGGACTAACATAGACAATTGTTACATCACACATTTCACCACCAATGGAATTTTAGTCCAAAGTGGTCATGAAACATACATCAGGAACTCTTTCCTCGGCCAGCATATAACTGCTGGCGGCGACAAAAATGAGAGGAACTTCTCAGGCACTGGAATAACCCTCCAGGGTAATGACAATGCTGTCACTGATGTTGTAATTTTCTCTGCTGCTATAGGAATAATGGTTACTGGTCAAGCTAATGCCTTTTCTGGTGTACATTGTTACAATAAGGCCACTGGCTTTGGAGGCACTGGAATTTATTTGAAACTACCAGGTTTGACCCAAACCAGGATTGTGAATTCTTACATGGATTACACTAGTATTGTGGCGGAAGACCCGGTTCAACTCCATATCTCCAGCAGTTTCTTCCTTGGTGATGCCAATATTGTCCTAAAGTCCAAGAATGGAATTGTGAATGGTGTTGATATTGTTGATAACATGTTCTCAGGTTCAAATCAGGGTGTTGAAATTGTTCAGCTTGACCAATCAAATAGTCCTTTCCAACAAATTGATCAAGTTATTGTTGATAGAAACATTGCAAGGGGGATGAAGTTAAAGGCCACAGTTGCCAAAATGTCTATGCAAGGGAATGGAACCTCTTGGAGTGTTGATTTTAACAATGTTTTGCTTTTTCCTAACCTCATAAAGAATGTTCAGTACTCTTTAAGCTCCTCAGGCAGCACCTTCCCCAATCATGCTCTGAGGAACGTGTCCGAGAATCGTGTTGTGATTGAAACAAATGAAGCAGTGGCTGCCAATGTTTTTGTTACGGTGGATCAAAGTGCGTTAAGTTGAAGAAGGTCTGAAGGTGGTGACCAAAAAGTTTGGTCAAGAGTCTTGACTCGAAGGAATTGTGCATACCGAGTTGTGAACTCTTTCTTTGGATCAACTTAAAGTAACCATAGTAC
>NC_038245.2:4415586-4416859 GCF_000004515.6 Glycine max
AATGAGAGAATTTTATTATAGCAACTTCAGGCGAATAAGTCATAAAAGAGCTTGTTTCATTGCTACTTCCTTACAAAAATCAACATAACACCAACATAAGACCAAAACTTCCAGTTTCAGAATATATCTAACCCTGTGTGTCTACAAACATGCTGACTCACAATAGTAATGTGCTTAAATTTTCTTTAAAATCAGCACAACTATCACTTGGACTAGTGTCATATTCCTTACTAATAACAGTACATGCATACTGATACTACTATCTTGGTAGTTTTGAGTATGATTGCATACTATTGTCTGTTGAGTAATCATTACTTTAGTTGTTTCTTTAAGAACTTAGTAGGTCCATATGATAACTTGGAATTATAAGTACTTACATTAATAGCTTTGTTGGGAATCTGGTAACCAATTAAGTTCTTGTAACATGAAATAATACAAGTTCTTTTAAATAAAATATTTCATCCTAAACCACAGGAAGGAAATACCTTGGATAATACAAAGCACAACCCAGTCCCATCTGTTTAATGAAATTGACACAATGAGTCACGCAATTCCATCTGTTGAATGAAACTGTTATAGGCCGAGAGGCTTATTGAGCTGACCCTGAATCCTTCTAAAAACCTGCTGTGGCAGTGTATCATAAGTTTTTTTGAGCTTGGATCGAACATTCATTGTAACCTCGATTGTAAACTTGCATTCAAGTATTGTGACAAGTTCTTCTAAACACCATTGCAAAGAACATAGTCTTGTCAGAATATGATCAACGAAATACATGATGCTTCAATTGCTTCAACAAGTGATGGCCATATTTCATCTCCTTCTCATGTTTATCATCTACAAAGGCATTTATCTTCTTACTTTTGAAAGTGTCAATCAAATGGCTAAGAAAGCTGCGATGGATGTCAACACCCCTGAAGCTAACAAAAGCATCATACTTTATTTGAGGAGTCTTGTTCCTGACATTGGTTTTTTCCTCTTCATGTGACACTCTCTATCCCGATATACATATAAATAAGAAAAACATATAAAAATATGAAATTTAATTAAATTAATTTTATTCAAATTACTTAAACCAATTCATGTGGGTAAGATGATCATATTCGTTTCACTGTTATCAAATAAAACTTATTAAAAACATCTTTGACTCAAAACAAGTCGTCTAAGTTTACAATGGAACATCATGCAATTAAAATAGAACTCATGCCCCAATGTCACATCCTATCAAAACATTGTGTCCTAGTGACCTCTAGCACGAGATTCTTTAAAGTCATTC
>NC_038245.2:4416959-4440003 GCF_000004515.6 Glycine max
ATATGTATATCTATGTTCAAAAATGATTCACAAGGATTTACAAATTTCTAGCAAACTTACCATCTTACCCAATAAGTAAACATATAGTATATATAAATATGTTGTAGAAAAAATAAATTATAATTAATATACATATCAATGCATAATAAAAGAAACTATTATAATATATAAAATTTAGTACAATAAAAATACATTAACTCATTGGAAATGTAATCACGCACATACATGGCACTGCTTGTGTTTTGTGTTTTCACTAGAATAGTAAATGTAAAAAGTAGACAGCTTGATTGCTTAAAAGAAAATTTATTAAATAATTATAAAATAGAAACACACAACACAAAAGAAAGGCAAAGGCAATGATGGCTACTTGTTAACCAATGGTTCAAGCGAGGTGTGTGATCGAAGAAAAAAAAGAGTGAAAGATAAAACACGGTAGTGGAAATATCATTGGCCTGAGAGAAAGCCTCATCGCTCTTCTGAGTATTAATTAGTGTAGAGTAAATTATAATTATGTTTTTTTTTATTATATTGGAAACTTCTGTTCTTTTTTTAATTTAAAAAAAAATATTTTAATTGTTTATTTTTTGTTTCATTAATTATCCTGTGACGTTGTAAACGTGAAAAACATTAATTTAAGAGTGTCACATGAAGATCACTTAATTTTTAATAAATTTTTTTAATCTAAAATATTCTTATTCATTCCTTTTAATAATTTTTCTTTACCTTATCCGAAAATTATATTTGTTTAAAATGATTTATATTAAATTTTAACAAGTTGAATAAAGATTTAAAATTCAATTAAATAAATTCAAAAAATTATATGTAATTAAGTATTAAAATAACTTCAAACAAAATTCTGCATGTTACTATTTAAATATAATTTTCTTTTATCTTAGTTTTTTTCTTTAATATATGATTGTCTTTTTCTTCTTTTATTAAATTTATAACGGAAGTTTCACAAAATAATGAGTGTAATAAAAGTAAACCTTGTTTATTGTAATTAACTCATTATTCTAGCCGATTGTTTCCTGCATCACATTTTTTTGCTACTTGCATCTCTTTTTTTCCAAATATCTCATGATTGCCCTCCATGGAACCTCTGTCTGAAAGCCTCCACCACTACAATTGCTCCTTTCTTCCTCACCTTCGCCACCACAGTTGGCCTCCATTAGTCACCATTTGTTGATTTGCATCCAAGTTTTTTTTTTTTGAATCTGGTTATAATTCTGGATTCTCCAATCTAGAATAGAAAAATAAAAATTGGACTCTTCTCGAATGCCCATTTCAAAATTATGTACACATAATTTCATAATAAGTAATCTGAATTATATGTTGTTTCCTGGATTACTTATGCCGAAATTATGCACCCATAATTTTACAATGGGCAATCCAAAATTATGCCTGCAAAGTTCAAGAATAAGTAATTCAGGAATGGGAAATCTGGAAGTGCCCAATTTTTTTAATAGTGGATTGGACCAAAATTGTAGCCAAATCTAAAAAAAAAAGGAAAGAAAGAAAGAAGCTAAGTGTGTTTGTTAACTCGTGTTTCAGTTTTTGCGCGAAATTCCATTTTACTTTGTCACAAATGGCTTCCAAAAAGAAACTGTCAAATCCAATGCGAGAGCGGTGAGAGCAATGATCATCTCACCCGCACTGTCAAGGTGTTCAAACAATTCAGTGGCCAAACCCTTGTTTTCTTCAATTGCTAACTACATTATGCGTTCCTTTGGAATTAGGAGAAACAAAAAGATCGTGTGCTGTGCTATGTGGCGGTGAGAAGGAACAATACATATATATATATATATATATATATATATATATATATATATATATATATATATATATATATATATATATATATATATAAAATAATAAATAGAAAAGGAGCATGTTATGTAGCTTCTGGAGAGTGGTTTGATGGTGAAGGAGTACGAGGAAGGGTATCTTTGTCCATTTGAGTTTTCTATGGGGTGCAGGAAGCAAAATGCAAAGAATAGGAAGCAAATGCAATAGTCCAAGGGCTGAATTGGGGAAAAAATCTATTGGACTTTGAAGTTGGCATGGGCAATTCCTTCCTGGTTAATGGTTAATGTTAGGTGCACCTAACATCATTGTTAGTGCATCCAACATTTTAAGTGAATGGATAAAAATATCATTCACTCAAGTTGATTCGTATGATTCATATGGATCATGTTGATCCGTACAAATCATACGAATTAACTAAATCTGTATGTTTAAATTATACTTATGGATCAAGTTTATCCGTACAAACCATACAAATCAACTACGAATTTGTGTACTTTCGACGTAGGATAATTTTGGAATTAAAAAAAATGTTGGGTGCACAGACAATAGAACTGGTGCACCCAACATCACCCTTCCATCATTGTTGGCTATGATTTGGTCCACAAAGAACAAAACTAAAACATAATACATAATAAAAAATCCAAAATATTGACTCAACACAAGTCACAAAGTTACTAATAGTAAAACATCAATAAAAAAAATATATTAAAACATTGGATTCAAATTCCAAGCCATGGTGCTTCCTCTTATGTTCCGTTGTGGAACTTGGCACATCTTGGATTTGAATATTGCACTACAATCTGCCCCTTCCCCTTAGGCTCTTACAAATAGCATTTTGCATTAGGTTGTTAGCTTCAAAATTAAATGTGACATTACAACCTCCCTAGTGTGCAATACGTACCATGTTAGATATGAACATACTAAGAGCTAGAAAAGACGCCTCCATTGCAGATCTTACCTTTTCGGTTTAATATTATTATGAACATAGACGTGACATTATAACCAGCTCGTGTAACACATATGAAACATGTATCTTATTCAAAATTCATCATGTCACGTATTAAGAACTAGAAAAGACCTCTCTCCTTAGAGTCCAAGCAAGCCAAAACTTAAAGAAAAGTCCCTCACACCAATCGCTCCTTCCATGACGTCTCTTAGACTCAAACTCACGACCCTCCAACTCACGGTTTGGTACACACTCTTACATCCACAACACAGCCATGACCATGATGTTTCACTCTCAACCTACCATTTCTTATAAAACCATCTACTCCTATTGCACTCTTCCTCAACCTCTCTCCGTAACCTTGCCTTGCCATGGCCTCAAACTCCATGGCTGGCTTGATCACCGGTTCGAATTCTCACTTCTCGCGTGACTCCGATGAGGTATGTTATGCATATTCATCTTCTTTTCATTTCATATGGTGCACAACATTATGTTTAATGTGTTTTTTTTATTTATCAGCAAATGTTAATTAACATGTTCCATGTTGGTTTTTCATGGTGTGTTTGTTTGTTTTGTTTCTTTGCAGCATCAGACTCCTCCTACCCGACAGGCTTCATCGAAAACTACTTGTCGAGTTTGTGGCGATGAGATTGGATACAAGGAAAATGGGGAGCTGTTTGTGGCTTGTCATGTGTGTGGATTTCCTGTTTGCCGACCGTGTTATGAGTATGAGAGGAGTGAAGGGAACCAGAGCTGTCCTCAATGCAACACTCGCTATAAGCGCCACAAAGGTTAGTTCAGCTCTTTAAGCTTTGTGCTATCATGTTATGTATTAATGTATTTGGACAACACTTAGATGTTGTTCCTTACATGCTTTTGGTGCTGTTCTCAGATCATAAGAATTGGAGTTTTATCATGATAATCTACGTAATAAATGTTTACACTAAATGTCCTAGTGGGTTGGGGACACCTATGGTCTCTGATCTAGAACAAGAAAAAAAGAGTTAGCTTAAAGCTGAAATTCTAATTCCGATTAGAGAATAACAAAACACCTAAAGGCTAAAGGAATGCATCTCAGTATGATAACCTGGTTTTGCTGACACATTGATGTTGGCTTCTGTGCAGGTTGTCCTAGAGTAGCTGGAGACGAAGAGGACAACTTTGATGCAGATGATTTTGATGATGAGTTTCCGGTTAAGAATCATCGTGAAGATCTAGATCGGAACCATGATGTTAATCATGTGGTATTTTCTTTATTCTTAATCAAGCTTCTAAAAATAAATGCAATGTGGAAATTAATTATCTTTTATTTATTCAACAAATGGGGTTTGGCCAAAATGAATCAGGACAATTAGTATTGTGGTTGTGATAGTTAATTGAATGTGAATGATCTAAGAGACTATGGAACTGATGTAATTTTTACAGGAAAATGGGGACTACAATCCAGAGAAGTTGCATCCCAATGGTCAAGCATTCTCTTCAGCTGGGAGCGGTAAGAAACTTTTAAATTTTTGGTTTAATTCCGCTTTTTATCTCTAATTTTTCAATTTTTGGTAAATTTTATCCTAATAAATTAATTTGACGTACTCAACTTTTAAAAAACTTGCGAATTTTAATCTTTGTCAATTTATTCCTAACATAATTGTATTTTTTATTTCTAACTTTTTATTTTTTTATAAATTTTACACTCAACTTTTTGTTTTTTTGGTGAATTTATGCCTATTTTTTTATTTTTTTGATAAATTTTATCCTTAATTTTTGTGTTTATTAATGGATAAATGAGAGGATTAAAATTTGTAAGTTTCTTAAAAATTGAAAGTAAAATACACCAAATTAATTTGTTGGGATAAAATTCGTTAAAAATGAAAAAATCGAGGAAAAAAAGTAAAATTAAGCCTAATTTTTTTGAAGAGCATAGTATAGGCACATTGCTAATTATCCATGATAGTAATTTTCTTTTCTGGTGTGTTATATTTTGTTTATATGTTGTTTATTGTTCTATAGTTGCTGGCAAGGATTTCGAAGGGGACAAAGAATTCTACAGCAATGCAGAATGGCAAGAAAGAGTAGAGAAATGGAAAGTCAGGCAAGAAAAGAGAGGTCTTCTAAACAAAGAAGACGGAAAAGAAGATCAAGGTGAAGAAGATGATTACCTGTAAGTGATCTCTTCTATAGCTCTTTAAAAGCCTTAGCCTTGTACATGAGATTGTTAACTTATGTTTCCTTTTCATGAATACTAAATAATGCTGAAGAATCAAGCATGTCAATTAGTTTACATGAATAGTATTTTTCTCCATATCAAATTCAAAGATTATCTATAAGTAATTGTTCTAAATTTGTTATTAAAATTTTCACCCGAACTTCAAATATGATCAATATTGTGAGGAACAGCATTGCCTTTATTACTAGAAAAATGTGTTCATCTGGAGCAAAAACGTTTACAATTTCAATGCTATTGTTTAAATTCCGAACAGAGGATTCAAAAAACTAACAAATAAATGTTACACATTCTTAAGTGAAAGCTGGCAAGAGCACTCCAACAAAAAATGAGCAATAATAATCAATTCACTTGAATCACTCCTTCTAAAATATGCAATGCAACAACTTTTGATTTTTATGTGAGAAACCTGTATGCATAATAAGGTGTGCACAAGGCACAAAATATTATAACTGGAACTAATGTTCTTCTGTCACCTAACAGTTTGGCTGAAGCTAGACAACCATTGTGGCGCAAGGTTCCGATATCTTCAAGCTTAATCAATCCATATCGCATAGTGATCGTGATGAGGCTGGTCATCCTTTGTTTCTTCTTCCGATTCCGTATCTTAACTCCAGCAAATGATGCATATCCCTTGTGGTTAATCTCTGTGATATGTGAGATATGGTTTGCACTGTCATGGATTCTTGATCAGTTCCCCAAGTGGTTCCCCATCACACGTGAAACTTACTTGGACCGTTTGTCCTTGAGGTTTGAGCGCGAAGGGGAGACAAACGAACTAGCTCCAGTTGATTTCTTTGTGAGTACAGTGGACCCTTTGAAGGAACCTCCCATTATAACAGCCAACACTGTCCTTTCAATCCTCTCTGTGGACTATCCTGTTGACAAAGTCAGCTGCTATGTCTCAGATGATGGTGCATCTATGCTTCTGTTTGATTCCTTGGCAGAAACTGCTGAATTTGCAAGAAGATGGGTTCCCTTTTGCAAGAAGTATAACATTGAGCCAAGGGCTCCTGAGTTTTACTTTTCTCAGAAAATTGATTACTTGAAGGATAAGGTGCAGCCTACATTTGTGAAGGAAAGAAGGGCCATGAAGGTGGGGATATACTTAAGGATAGGACAAGTTTTTCTTTTTTTCTTTATTTAGTTTTGGTTTTGATTTTCTAGTCTCAATATGGCATTAGAGGCTGGTGGTAATACTTGTGTGTTTGCACCATTGCAGAGAGAATATGAAGAATTTAAGGTGAAAATTAATTCTTTAGTGGCAAAGGCTCAGAAGAAACCCGAGGAGGGGTGGGTGATGCAGGATGGAACTCCATGGCCAGGGAACAACACTCGCGATCATCCAGGAATGATTCAGGTTTGGCTATTGCATCCTCTTTCTTTTGTGTACTTTCATTATCTTTTCATTAAGGAACAAAACAAAGCAAAACAGAACAGAAAGACCTTGCATTTATGAAATGTTGAATAGCCATTGAATTAGCCCCCTCTTCCCTTCCTCTTCGGTTCTTACTTAGGTAATAGATTTCGAAAGGAAAATATGGTGCCCACTTATTACAATTTTTCTTCAAATGTCAACATAATGTTAATTGTTGGAACCCCAAATTGTCTCCCATAATTCCTGGGATGCAACTTATATAACTGTTTGGGAAACTTTACATAAAAGTAATGGTTTTAAGATGTAATCTAACAAAGTATCAATGAATGCTTATAGTCCATCTCTATGTATCCCCTTCTGGTAGACATCTTAATTTAGTTCCAAATTCCAATAGGTTAATAATTGGTTTATTGGTATAAACTGATATGACTCATGGGCAAGTTCACTAAATGCCAAGGTTCTAGGATGAAATCTAACACTGATAATATATAAACTACATTTTCTAATTGAAAAATCAAGTTAGTGAAAATAAAATGAAGAAATTAGTGAGAGGAATAGTTGGTATCAACTGATATGGTTCATGAACTTTCCTTTACAGGTATATTTAGGAAGTGCCGGTGCGCTAGACGTGGAAGGCAAGGAACTTCCTAAACTTGTGTATATTTCACGTGAAAAACGTCCCGGCTATCCACACCACAAGAAAGCAGGTGCCATGAATGCTTTGGTAAGCACAAAAAGTTGATATTGTATTGTTTAGTACCTTCAGGACTAAGATATTAGAAACATGTTTATAACTCTTTTATTGTTGTCTATCCTCCAAAGGTTCGAGTTTCTGCTGTTCTTACAAATGCACCATTCATGTTGAATCTGGATTGTGATCACTACGTCAATAATAGCAAGGCAGTCAGAGAGGCCATGTGCTTTTTAATGGACCCCAACCTTGGGAAGAAGCTGTGCTATGTCCAATTTCCACAAAGATTTGATGGTATTGATCGCCACGATAGATATGCTAACCGAAACACGGTGTTCTTTGATGTAAGTACAATTCTTCTAATCTCCAACTTCACAAATATGTGCAAATTTCATTTCACTAAGTGACCTTGAACCGTTTGTCTTCAATGTTGCTTTCATCATAGATCAATATGAAAGGGCTTGATGGGATTCAAGGTCCAGTATATGTTGGTACTGGAACTGTGTTCAACAGGCAGGCATTGTATGGCTACGATCCACCAGTATCTGAGAAAAGGCCAAAGATGACATGTGACTGCTGGCCATCATGGTGTTGCTGTTGCTGTGGTGGTTCAAGGAAGTCCAAGTCAAAAAAGAAATCAGGAAAAGGTCTCTTCAGTGTGTTCTCCAAGAACAAGAACAAGAAGAAAATGATGGGGAAAGACTATGTTAGAAAAGGGTCAGGGTCCATGTTTGATCTTGAAGAGATTGAAGAAGGGCTTGAAGGGTATGAGGATCTAGAGAAATCATCCCTCATGTCCCAGAAAAGTTTTGAGAAGCGATTCGGGCAGTCACCAGTGTTCATTGCTTCCACCTTGATGGAAAATGGAGGACTTCCTGAAGGCACAAATAGCCAATCATTGGTTAAGGAGGCCATCCATGTTATAAGCTGTGGCTATGAAGAGAAGACTGAATGGGGCAAAGAGGTAAATCCATTAATCTCAAAAACAATGCAACATTTGGATTTTATTCATGCTTTACACATCAGATAAGCTAATGCATTTTAGGTTTAAACAACTTTTTGTAGCGGTGAAAGAAAGATGTTGTGGCGGTTTTATACAGCCAGAAATTCTTCTCTTTTATTAGCACTAGCTGATAGGAAGTAAAACTTACAGTTTTCTTATATAAGGGCCACAACTATAGGAACCAAGTGAATAGTTTAGCCTACATTTTATTACAATTTCTGATTACACATTCACTATCAACATAAAACAAGGTACATGGAATTCCAAGATTGATTACTGTATCTATGTAGCCCTTTTAACAAATGTGTTTTCCATTACAGATTGGGTGGATTTACGGCTCGGTCACAGAAGATATTTTGACTGGATTCAAGATGCACTGCAGAGGGTGGAAATCAGTATATTGCATGCCAAAGCGACCAGCATTCAAGGGATCTGCCCCAATAAATCTATCAGATAGATTGCACCAAGTTCTGAGGTGGGCTCTTGGCTCTGTTGAAATTTTTCTTAGTCGTCATTGCCCGTTGTGGTATGGCTATGGAGGAAAACTTAAGTACCTACAGAGGATGGCTTACACCAACACCATTGTTTATCCATGGACTTCCATCCCTCTGCTTGCATACTGCACAATTCCAGCTGTGTGTCTCCTGACTGGAAAGTTCATCATCCCCACAGTAAGTACCACACAACACAACTACTTCCTCTCCTCTCCTCTGTTCCACATTATGACATTATAGGAAAAAAAATATATTCTACAATAGATGTCATTTTACAAAATCAATGTTGCATTAAATACTTTTTTCCAAGACTATCCTTCATCAATACTTAGTGAGAGTCATGTATAGGAAGAGTAAATGAATAGTTAATTAAAGTGATAAAAGATATACTAGGAAGTTACTTAATGTTTTCTTTAAAATTCAACAAATTAATTGCATTCTTTGATATCTATGTCAAAACTCATATAATTTGGAACAAAAGAAGTATAAAGGACAAAATTTAGATACAGTTCCTTAAATGTTTTTGGTGTTATTCTCCAATCGTATATGTTGACCTTTAATGCAAACCTATATTATGCAGATTATCAAGATAAAACTCTAATTTTGATTGGAAAATTGTACTAAAAACACCTATGGAACTGCATCTAAGTCTTGTACAACTATAAATATCGTGTGATTACTAATATTGAACATTTGTTTTCACCTATGATTCACAAAACTATTAAAAGAAGAAAATGGAAAATGGGAAGGGAAACAATAATGTTGTCATTAGACACATATTCTGAATGTGAGTGTTTTTTTTTTCTTGTGTGCAGCTAAACAACCTTGCTAGCATTTGGTTTATGGCTCTATTTATCTCCATCATTTTAACTAGCGTGCTGGAGCTCCGATGGAGTGGTGTTACCATCGAAGCCCTTTGGCGTAACGAGCAATTTTGGGTCATTGGAGGTGTTTCTGCTCACCTTTTCGCCGTGTTCCAAGGCCTCCTCAAAGTTCTTGGTGGAGTAGACACCAACTTCACTGTGACAGCAAAAGCAGCAGAGGACACTGAATTCGGAGAGCTCTATCTCTTCAAGTGGACCACTCTTCTCATCCCTCCAACTACTCTCATAATCTTGAACATCGTTGGAGTCGTGGCCGGAGTCTCTGATGCCATCAACAATGGATATGGTTCATGGGGACCTTTGTTTGGGAAGCTGTTCTTTGCCTTCTGGGTCATTGTTCACTTGTACCCTTTCCTCAAAGGTCTCATGGGAAAGCAAAACAGGACTCCTACCATTGTAGTGTTGTGGTCAATCCTTCTAGCATCTATTTTCTCATTGATTTGGGTCAGGATTGATCCCTTCTTGCCCAAGCAAACTGGTCCAGTGCTCAAACAATGTGGGGTGGAATGCTAATAAGACTCTGTGGAGAGGCCATGTTGATGTCCCAATGATAAGAGTTAATTGCACTTGTGTGCATGCTTTTATTTTCTTACTGCTATTGAGTGGTTTGCCTTAATTAGAAGAGTTATCTGTGTACATAGTCTTAAAAGAGGAAAGTTGGGTCTGATTGGAATGTATTCATTTGATGATACAACAAAACCATATATTGTAGTATAGCCATTGTCATTGTTTGGGAAAACATGTTCTGTGTTTTGGTGCTACTAGATGATTTTTCATCTATTGAGAATAAGAATATATATTTTTGCCAACTTCATATCAATTTGCTGCAGCACCAAGGAGATATAAGGTGAATTGGATTATCAAGGAAAATAGAAAAGAAAAGAAAGATTAGGATTCAATTTCCTCTTATAACAAAGCTAACAAAAAAATTAACAATTAACATTTATCAATTAAAAAAAATCAATTTGCTACAATGGGTCAAAATCAACTCCTAATTATCATTTCACATTATTAATAACTGAAATAATGATGAAATCCTAGTTTTAATAAAGATTACTTAATACTAAAGAAGTCAAACATAATATAATATTATTTTTAATTATTAATATTTTTTTAAAATTATAATATAATTTAAAAATAAAGATGAAAATAATTTACCTAGTGGGATATGAGAAAAATAAAAGTTCTCAATAATGTAAAACACATTGAACATGTTTCTTATATATAAATAAGAACGGAGAAAATAATCAAGATGATCAATTTTATGTTATAGAGGTTATTAGCAAGATTAAGTTTCTTATGTATAGACAAGCGCACCTCTTGCATTTGTAGCATCTTGATATATGTCTTCTTGTATTAGGGAGACTGGGTATGCCCCGTTTATTATGTATGATTTTGGGTTTAATATAATTTACATTTTTTCCAAAAAAAAAAAGAACGGAGGAAATAATTTCTAAAAGCAAATCATTCAATATAAATATCATTCTACCACACCGGATACATAAATCAACTGATATAGGTTATTTTACAAACTCTTAGGAAACAACACTGCGTTGTGGAGGCTTGATGGTTACATAATAAAGATTACTTAGTTTCCTAATTACTCAAATTCTCACCAACGACATATATTGATTTGTATAAATTAGCAAAGAAAAAAGTGATTAACAATTTAAAATGTGCTATTATTGTATAATATTTTAAATTGTCTCTAATATCATTTTATACTAATAAATTGGCTGAGTTTATTCTAATCAGTCAAATTCATTTTCTTGTTAACCAAAAAAATAAAGTGTTATCTCTTGAGAGAGAGAAAACAAGATAAATTAACAAATCTAATCTAACCAACAGAAGATTGGGTTGTATTGACTCAGATTTAATATCATTTTTAAATTGATCCAAACTAAACAACAAATTCATTTATCATCGGATTAAGTAACTTTTTACCACGGAAGCAATTAAGAGCTTTTTTAATGGATGGAATTTAAGTAATTTATTTTTGAATTATTTAATTTATGATTGTTTGATTTTTACAAGAAGAAACAAGAAAAACTACGATTTAGAACTGAATTATGTTAGATATCATAAATGGTCCCATGGGCTCAATGTATTGATCTATTAGAAGTGTTTTCAAAGGATAAATAATAAAAAACTTTTATTTATTTAAAATTCTATTTCATATTTTTATTATAAAATGTTCGATGTATTTTTAAAAATATGGTTTTTGATGTTGTGGATAGGCTAGCTAATTATGATTTGTCTTTTTAAAAACAACATAATTTTTTATGTTGTTAATTTTGAACACCGTTATGACGGATGTAAATTCAATTGTGTTTTCACATTTTTTAGTTATTGGTTGGGGGTGTTTTCGAAACTACTCAAAAAAATGAAGATAATATCTTATTTAAGGTAATCAAACAATTTCTTAGATAAAGATTACCTTTCTTTTAAGGAACATAAAGATTAACCGTTAACACAATAATTAAATATTTTACATTTATAACATGATAATTAAAAAAATAAGTCAATCGTTAATGTTGCTCATAATCTGCATCACGATTTTATGCTACCATAATCGAATTCCATATTGTATTTTCTCTTTCATTATAAATGAAATGAAATAGTACTCCTTTCCATAAAAATAAAAATAAAAATCAATAGTTTTTAGTTAGTGTTAAAGACAAGCTAAATCAAAAAAGTCTGACCTACAATGAAGACTAAAGAGATGAAAAGTCAACAAACGACAACACCCAGCTTATCTTGGTTGATGGTGCTTTGCTCTATCCAACTTATATGTAATAGATATTATGTAATAAATTATATATATATATATTAAAAAATTCATGTAATAAATATTTTTAATGAATGTTTACTTGTGATTATTTAAAACTAATTTAAAGATTGACATTAACAAAATTCGTATAATTTTATTTCATGAACCATTTGACTGGTTTATTTTTTAAAAAATAATACCATATGAATAATTTTTTTAAATATTAATGGATAGGTAAAGCTAAACATTTATAATTATTAGCTTAATTGACTTTTAATTCTTAGATATCATCACATTTTAACTTTTCGTTAGCAAATTTATTATTTCATCTCATTTTTATTTTTAGCATCACACAAATTCATACCAACAAACATACATTTTTCATTTCATTCTTCAGTTTTAGAAAAAGACTTGGGATGAACGGAAGCTACCTCATTTTAAGGCTGAGACAAGGAACATACTGCATACCTCATTGACAAAGTAATGTTTTTAACATTGCTGAGCGAAAAAATACAGGTAATGTTTTTTAACAAATGCTAATCATTTCTTAGTAACACTTGTCATGTGATGAAGTTATAAGACAAGCTTGGTAATTGAAGAGAAAGAGAGGAAAAAAGTCATAAATTCGAATCTTTTACACTAATAAAAACTAACAAATTAATCATATTTACCGGGAAAAAAAAAAACGTTATATCATTTCCTTCCTTGTGAAGAAACCCTTATCATGGCCGAAAAAAAAGTAAAATAAAAATTAAAACTATGATCATAACATTGTTCTACAAAAAAAATGTGTCATGTGATTTCCTTCCTTGGGAAAAAACCCTTATCATAACCGAAAAAAATAAAAATAAAAAACATTATTAATTCAAGTCTGCCCCCACCCTGTTACTCTCAAAGCTACCTTCTCTTTTAACAAGAAATAGATATCAATCAAACTATGTATGTACAATGACAAATAATTTACAAACCATCTTGCATATGTATGACTTATCCATTGTCTTTCTAGTAATGTTCGAATAAACATTGTCGTTACAGAAAGGATAGCTTACTTATGGAATGTTCGAAATCTAGACACACGAGTTTATTTGTCACTTTAGTCTGTGTAGTATTCATCATCATCATAGAATTCATTATCATCATCCCACTCATCATAAAGAAGAGATTTCAGCTGCTGTGCCCTTAATCGTTCCTGTATTCTGTCCCTGATTGCTGTTCCCTGTGATATCAGTAAACCAACCAATTAGTCCATCAGAAGACCTACAATGCAATATGTAAGTAGGGATGAACAAGATGCAAATATAGTCATTTGTTACTGTTATATAGTAAGCAATCTTTGGATAGGTAAAAGAGATCCTACCATTTTGTGGCAACCTTCTTCAAACATCTCAAGAAATCCAGCAACCAACCGATCAGCGTTTTCAACCCATTCATTAGGGTGCATTCCAGCGATTTTTCCCACCGTTTGAATCTGCAAAGTTAAACAACATAGTCTTGTTCGTCAAGTGAGAATCAAATCACTCATATTGAATTGGAAAAAGATGCAAGGAATAAAGATTATACTTGAACAACAATGTGAGATTTTTTGCTGTCCCTTCAACAAGGAACAGAAAAAGAATGACAATTATGTATATTAGATAGCTGTGTAAAGTGAGAAAGTGATGGCCTATCTACCGTTGATTTAAAGTAAGTTATGTTTACAAAATGCTTTAGTTTTAAATAAATGGTTAGTGGATGTGCTCTCACTTTCTCACTTTACATCTAGCTTTAAAGAATCCAAATCCAGTCCAATGCTATAATATGTGTTCTCTTCTCCTCACAACATAATTTTGTCTGATTTCTTTTATATTACCATATAAAAAAATTTTAAAAAATGGCCCAGAAAAGATGGAATTTTGGTTCTCATGGGGGCGACTAATTAGCTGTTATACAAAGACAAATGCAACACAGCTTATAAAAATAAAATAAAATAAAAAAAGATAAAAGCAACCTTTCTCAAAGACTCATGTGCAAAGAGTTACCAATGCAAATTCAAAGCAAATGCTAATAGCTAATAGGATATTTCCTGATCAACGTTGTTACCTTCTTTCCTACTTCCTCTTGTTGTTTCTTCACTCTCTCCTGCAATTTTTTAAGTCCCATGTTCATTCTCAACCTCTTCTCCTGTGAATATGAGATTGTGTAACAAAGATAAGTTCCCCCACCTAAGCAAGAAAGCAAACCAATAATGAAACCACTTACTAAAACATGAAAATTTTGAGAGCAACCAAAACAAAGATGCTAATCAAAAGAACAAACCTTGACATAGCTAACACCTAGCTCCTTTCTTGTATAACCACGGTCCAAATTACGCATTACATATTGATTATAATCTTTGATAATTCTCATTATGATATCAGAAGTAGAAATTCCATCAGTCCGCTTTGTTTCCTTAAATTTTCCAACAGACTTAACCTATATAAGAAATTATAAGTCATAAGATCATAAACGGCAGCTGGAAATTTGAGATGGTTACAAATAGTCTTAATTTGATACAGAATGACATCATTAAAGGTGTAAGACTGATGAAAAAATTAAACAAATAAAATGCAGTAAGCCATAGGCTAATCAGCATACGTTCGGAGAAAAAAAAAGGCACAACAAACTGAATGAAGGAGAAATAAAAGTGAATTCCACCAGGCAAAGAGGAAGAAAATAATTCAATTATTTGAAACTAAATTAGAACATAGTTCGATCACTTGAACTTACATATTCATACACATCCTTTCCAGCTCCACTTGCATCAGCATAACTATGGTAATAGAAAGGAAGTAATAACATATATGAGAACATATAAGAACTTGGAGAAAAAGGTATCAGTCAGAATTTACGTAAGAGTTATAATGCAAGGAGACAAGTATCACACGGATAGAATAGAAGCATCACAGAACAACCAAATGAAAATAATAACAACAACAATGATAGTGTAATAATGAAAACTCTTAGCACGCAGATACTTCAAAATCGGCAACGTATTTGTAATGTACCCATACTGGATGCCAATACATATATTATACAGCTACCTCCATCCCAGAACTTGGGTATCGTATATTCTAACTTCATATATTATTTTCTTTGAACAGAGATGAAATTATTATCATTACATTACCTAAATTATATAATTTTTTTGTTTAAAGTTGACTACAGTAATGCTTTTTTAGCTACACATGAATTACAAGGGGCAAGATTTATCATAATTTTAGAACCTTGTAGTCGTTACTCAATAATGCAAGGGACTGGGAATTCAAATTTGACATTCCATTAGGTGAATTCAGAATGCTGAATTGTGACATACAGGGAGTTCATGATCGAAGAGTTGCATGCATACAGATACATATACAATATATTTATACCTTCATAAAAAATAAAAATAATGTACAAAACCTCTCTCTTCCTCCTTTGCAACCATAGGCAATCAATTCCATCCCATATTACCCATTTTTTCCTATTTTATATAAACTTGTTGAACATGTATCAGCAGTTGCCTATCAGTTTGTTATTTTCTATTAATTGTTTGACCAAGTTTTTAGGATTAGTTTTATTTTTTGTTACTTAGTAGCTGTTATGTTAGTGATAATCATTCAATAAAAAAATGTGCATTCATCTCCCTTAATTTTTGTGAGTTACGCTTGTTTTACAACAGATTAGTATCTAGAGCCTTCTTCTTAAGAAGGAATTGTGAGTGAACTGAGTGAAACTCATCACAAAAAAACCTAAACATCTTGCTTCAACTCATCTGATAAATGGATTCTGGAAAATCATACACAGCACTAGCACCACTTATGTTTGATGGTGACAATTATCAAATTTGGGCAGCAAGAATGGAGGCACATCTGGAGGTAAATAATCTTTGGGAAGCAGTTGAGGAAGACAACAAAGTTCTTCCCTTACCAACTAATCCAACAATGGCTTAGATAAAAAATCAAAAAGAAAGGAAAGCAAGAAAGTCAAAGGCAAGAGTTACTTTGTTTGTTGCTGTCTCAAAAGAAATTTTCACTAGAATCATGACCATCAAATCAGCATATAAAATCTGGAGTTTCCTTCAAAATAAATACGAAGGAGATGAAAGGATTAAAGGAATGCAAGCCCTAAATCTGGTTAGAAAAATTGAGATGCAAAAAATGAAGGATTCTGAAACAATTAAAGAGTATGCTAACAAGCTACTTAGCATTGCTAACAAAGTAAGATTGCTTGGTTCTAATTTTTTCGACTCAAGAATAGTTGAGAAAATACGGGTGAGTATCCCTGAAAGATTTGAGGCTACTATTACATCCTTGGAAAATACTAAAGATCTATCAAAATTTACCTTGGCAAAACTTGTAAATGCTTTACAAGCCCAAGAGAAAAGAAGAATGATGAGACAAAAGGAGGTGGTACAAGGTACTTTTCATACAAAAACACAAAATTCAAGAGGTGACAAAGACAAGAAAAATAACAAATGGAGGAACAAAAAACCAGAAGGCTCCAACAAGCTACAAGGTGAGACATTTCCTCCTTGTCTGCATTGCAAAAAGACAAACCATCCTCAAAGAAAATGTTGGTGGAGGCCAGATGTCAAGTGCAAAAATTGTGGCAATATGTGACATGTAGAACGAATATGCAAGTCTAAATCAGAGGAGGCAAAGGTGGTTGCAGATCAACAAGAAGAAGAGCAATTGTTTGTAGCAACATATTTTACAAGCAGCAGCTCAAGGGGATGTTGGCTAATGGATAGTGGTTGTACCAACCACATGACCCACGATCAAGAGGTTTTCAGAGAATTGGACAAATCATATGTATCAAAAGTTAGAATTGACAATGGTGATCTTATCATCCTTGAAGGAAAGGGAACTGTAGCCATTGAAAATTGTGCAGGTACAAAATTAATTTAGGTTAAATTACTCATTTGGTCCCTATAGTTTCATAATTCTTACTTTTTGAGTTCTTATAGTTTGAAAGTGGTATTTTTAGTCCTTATACTTTACATTTTAATTCTTTTTTAGTCCCTGTAATTTAAAAGTGTTCCTGTTGGTCCTTATAGTTTGTATTATAATTCTCTTTTAGTCCCTATAGTTTAAAAGTGATATTTTTAGTTTCTATAATTTGTATTTTAATTACCTTTTAGTCTTTACTACAAAAAAATATATAAAAATAATTAACTACAAATTAATTATAAACTATCAATTATTTTTTTTATTACAAATTATCTTACAATAAATTAGTTACGAATTACTTGTTAATATTTTTGTAGTTAATTGTAATTGATAATATTACTTATATTTTGATGGTAAGGACTAAAATGAAATTAAGATATAAAATATAGGGACTAAGAAGATCACTTTCAAATTATAAGGACTAAAAGAGAATTAAAATACAAATTATAAGGACTAAAAAAGTTACTTTCAAAACTATAGGGACTAAAAGAGAATTAAAATGTAAACTATAGGGACTAAAAAAATCACTTTCAAACTATAGGGACCAAAAAGGTAAGAATCGTAAAACTATATGAACTAAAAAAATAATTTAACCATTAATTTATGATGTTTTGTATACCTCAGATTCATCAAAACTTGCTAAGTGTGAAACAATTAATAGAGAAGGGGTTTAAAGTCATCTTTGAAAATAAGCACTCTTTGATTAAAAATGTCAATGACAATGAAATTTTCCATATCAAAATGAGAGACAAAAGTTTCTCATTTGATCCATTGAAGGAGGAGCAAGCAGCCTATCCCAGTCACTGTAAACAATACAAAAGTCTGGCACAAAAGATTAGGTCATTTTCATCATGCAGCTGTTGAGGAACAATGCACAATCTCACTCGACCATTATGCACGAATGCTTTAAATAATGCAGATTCTGCCATGAAGAGAGCATCGTCAGTGTATTCAAAAGAAATAGACCAATGACTATCATCCTCTGAAGTCTTGGAGGTTAAAAAGATGGAGTTGGAGATTGAATCACAATTTATGAATGAAACTCGTTAAGAATTGAATAATACCAGTGAGCATTAAATCCAGAATGACAAAAAAGAAAAAGAGATTTTTTGTAAAAGAAAGGATGTGTTAATGGGTGAATTGGAACAACTTCTTGCTTTAGTTAAACAGAAAAAAATGAAAATAGCAGACAATGACTCAAATTAAATTTAGAAGCTGTAGAAAATAAGATAAATAAAGTTGTCTCTGGATTTAAAGAGATGCAATCAAGCATCCAGCAAGGTATATCACCCTTCAAGCAAAGGATTATTTTCATAGATAAAAGAGTCTCAGAACTAAAAGCGGAAAAGAAAGTTGCTACTGCTACAAGAAATTTCAAGGAGACTACACGAATAGCTACTAAAGCAAAGTCACTGTGTGTTGAAAAAGAGAGCATTTAGATAGACATGGATACGACTACATTAAATCTTAAGCAACAAAGAGAGAAACTTGGACTTATCAACCACTGATACAAGGAGGAGTGTTGAACGTGTATCAATAGTTGCATGTTAGTTTGTTATTTTCTATTAATTGTTTGACCAAGTTTTTAAGATTAGTTTTTTTATTTTTTGTTACTTAGTAATTGTTATGTTAGTGGTTTGTTAATGTTATGTTAGTGGTTTGTCATTATTTAGGAAGTCAGTTATCATTGCTTCTTTCTGTTACAATAAATCTGTATTTAAACAAATGATGATAATTCAATAAAAAAGTATGCATTCATCTCCCTTAATTTTGTGAGTTACGCTTATTTTACAACATAATTTTTTTTCTTTTTAAATAGAATTTAGCACCTCTTTTTCCTTCTAAACAACTATATTTTCAAAAGAAATTAATGTACAAGCAATAATACTTTCCATTGCGATGCCAAATTTAATGCTAAGGATTTCTTTTTTAGGATATGACATTGTATAACCATATGTTATTTTGATGGTTTCTTATATAGCATGCCTCAGCCATGTCGTTGTGTCTTATACTTTTAGGAATCTGTTGTGTCCCTGTGTTTGTATCGGACTCTTATACTTTTATCATAGCTTCATACCTATGTCCTGTATTGTATCCATGCTTCCTACTTAAGAACCCTAAACTTTTCACATCACAGCTGCAAGAACCAAGAATGTCTGCACATCCATTCAGTGTCAAGTTATTCTATTCTGGTGTTGATAATTTTTCATGAAGAAGTCACAAATTTTAAACCTTGATCAAATACAAAGGAAAGCACTAGCCTGGGGTTGGTTAACCTTACGGAAGACTATCATGTGCCACATAGTCAATTTGATGCTTGTCAAGGAACTCCTGAGTGATTACCCATGGCGCATCTGGAATGACTTCATCAACCCACCTGGAACAAGTACAATTCAAAATCTTCACACACTCTAATACCATAGTGAAAGCAATTAATTGAACTAAAAATGAAAAGTTCCAATATACTGTAATCAGGAATTTAAAAGCAATTTAAGTGAGTTGAACAAATGGACTGAATTTATAAATTTTCTTTGGAAGATTTAAGTAAAACCCATCCTCCAAAGCATAACTAGATGAAACAATAGTCCACAGCCATATACAAATAAAATGAGGGTTCCAAAATCCAATAATTTGGTAATATCAGCTTCCAAAAAATATAACATCTGAAATCAGCTATAAGATGCAACTAACTCAAAAATATCTCAGCAACGGGGATCAGAAAAATTAACATGCATTTCTATGGCCACAGAGGCATCAAAGAACTCCGACGTTACAAATTGGCACGAATGTACTCAGTTAGCCAGTCATCTGAGTCCAAAAGCACTGGCTTGAATAATGGAAACAGAACAAATGACACACATGACTTGTCTATAATCTAAAATCAAAACTATAATCTCATATGTATACTTTCACAGTTCCAATATCTTCATTCATCAGACTACTATGGAAAATAGTCAACAAACCAAATATTGTATCATGGTCAGAAACCATGCAATCAGTTTCCCAGCAGTGTAGTGAAAGAAAGGACAAGTAAATGAAACAGAGCACGAGCCATCAAACTATATTCAATCAAAATCTGACCTGAACCAACTATAATTATTAAGTTTAAAACCTATGATAATGTAAAGAGCTTTTACACTCTCACCAATTCGAAAGAGTAAACCACTATTTTAGTCAGTGAAAGTGTATAGTGCTAGCACATTAGTGCCGGAAACTACAGAAATTTCAAACAAGTACCTATGACATTAGTCCAAACAACAACAACAAAGCTATATCCCACTAGGTAAAGTCAGCTACATGGATCACACAATACCATTCAACACAGTTAAAAACCAAAGTTTCAGAAATATTATTAAGTTTGAGATCTCCGTTGATGATTTCCTCAAACGTCCTTTTTGGTCCAAAATTCAAAATAAAAAATGTGACTTGAGTGATAATATTAGGATATGTTTAGAGACCAAAATGACAATAAATGATTAAATTTAGGGCTTAATTGAAACAATTGAAAATTTCAGGGGATTATTTAGAATTTCCTTAGTTTCAGAGATTATTCTGGCAATATTATACACTTTCATCAACTAAAATGATAGTTACCTCAATTAGAAATCATAGTAGATATGACTTTTGAGATAGTTATTGTAAAAGTCAACAAAAATTACCACATATGGCAATTCTTTATTGTTTGACCGTTTATAAACCCTTTATATTGTTTATGTAAGTACTATTTAATCAAGAGGAGTGGGAGCAACACACTCCTCTTAAGACACACTCATTGATTGAAACTTATGGAAAACAACAAAATCTAGATAGAGAGTCATTAAATGAGAGGTGGGATCCACAAAATTTGGTGATATTTAATAAATTTCAACAAATAATAGAAAGTGCGTTCAAAAGAAGAGTGTGCTGCTAACATTTCTCTTTAATCAATCTTTTGATAAGATAGAAGCTTTCTCAGGAAATGTATAGTAAAAAGTTGGAGCATAAGCAACAATGAGTCAAAAAGGAAAGAGAGAAAAAAGAGAAAACCTGCAGTGGCGAAGAGACTCATAGCGTTCCTTCTCAGTCATGACAGTTTTGCCCTTATACTTATGGGTGATCTCATCATTGCAGCATCCAACAAGAAGATAAGTGTTCGGAAACCTTCAATTAAGAAAAAGCCAAAGGAATGGAAAAGCATGAACAACTTCCCTTTTTTAAAAATAGAAAAAAAAAATTCTAATCCTCGTTTTGAAGTGGGAAATTAACCAAATTGGGAGTTACTCCCTCTCGTCTTAAATATAAATATAAGAAGAAGAAAAAAACATATTTTTTTTGTCTTGAATATAAGAAAAAAATACATTGTCATTACCAATTTTGAATGAAAGATAAATTAAAAAAGAAGTTATTATTTAATTGAAATTGATACAATTAATTAAATATGATTAACTAATTTTTTATCCCATGTTTTATTTTTCCTTACAAGTATAGTGGAAGTCAAGTTTAGTCCATGAACATGCACCAACCAACCCAGAAAGCAACAAAAGATGGGGTTGAACTCAGAACCATAAAAGCGTGTTCTTTTGAAATGAAAAATGAAGAACACGAAGATGGGTAGAGAGAGGAAAAAAAAAACAAAACAAAAAAGGTGGTTATGAAATTACAGTTTTTTGGCTTGCTCGAGAGAACGGGCATGGCCGAAGTGAAAGAGATCATAAATCCCATCAGCATAGACTCGAACAGGAGGAGTTGGAGTTTCCTTGGTTTCCCCAACTTGGCACTCTTCTTGTTCTTCCATCACACTCTGTTCTGTGTGTGTGTGTTTGAGATTGAGAGAGAGAGAGAGACAGAGAGAAGTGAAGGAATGAAGAAAAGTGTGTGTGAGTGAGGTTTAAGATCTGGCCACGATCTTCCCAAACCATTTTTGTCTGGACCCACCTCAGACCCGCCCAACCAGATGATAGCTGAAACGGATGGAAATTAATGAAATGGCCCTAAAATTAAAGGGAGTTATAATGTTCCTTTAGCTTTAGGGAAAAAAAAGCAAGAAATGTCATTTAAGGACAAATCACTTATGGCTTTTGTTCAAGAGGTTGAACTCATCTAACAACATATATATTTTTTATAAGTACAATTAAGAATTCAACTCATAATTACATGTTAAAAGATAAGTTTATCTATTCAACTATATCACATCATCTTTGTCTGTTCTTTCTTGCTTGTCTTCTAAAGTTTTTGAGTAAAAATCAAGAAATGAATCAAGAAATATTGTATTTTGCAGTAAAAAAGAAATATTATATTTTGGAATTTTTTTTCTATAATTATGTATGCTTTGTATTTAATAATAATTTTAGAGAAATCAAAATTTATTAATTGAAAATTGAAAAAAAAACAAGTGAAAAAGAAATATAAATAAAAGAATGTAGTAAAAGTAGATAATTATTATAGACTAACTGACTAAAAGGCGAGAGTGTAACTCATGAAAAATATGGGAAGAAGGTTGTGTTTTCATTTTTCTTTTCTGTAAAAAAAAGAAAACAAATGAAAAACACAAAGTCATCCAACATAAGCACAGTGCATGTGTATGTGTTGCACAGATAAAAACCACCGAATGTAACTACCATAACATACCGTAATCCACCACACTATCAATCTGGTATTTTTTAATGGAAGTAAAGCTAATTAGTATAATCAGTAAATAAAATCACAGTTCAAAATTCAGACCATTTTTATGTTTTTTCTTTAAAGCATACTATTTTTATGTTGATTCGCTTTATTGTAATGTTTGAAAAATCATTTATTATAATAGATTTTTAAAAAGTATCAGACTGGTTCTGTGTTTTTCAACGATTCAGATAACAATTTGTTTTATCTTATGGTTTGAATTTCTTTCTATTTTGTCTCTTTTTTTTTCTTTTGCCAATTTTCC
>NC_038245.2:4440971-4529678 GCF_000004515.6 Glycine max
CTTCATTATAAAGCTGAAGGATGAGGATGAAATTTTTCAAAATGTAGAAGCAACCTGCCAGCCATGCTGACGATCCCAGTGCAAGGCAAACCGCCAATGGGAGTGACGATTTGGCCTGCACCCTGCGCGTCTGCTTCCTTCTGCACTGCCATGCCTGCTCTCGCAGGGCTAGGCATGCACCCTCTAGCCATTGGAACTCGCCAGTTTGACTGGCGGTTCCCTACACGTTGTGTATATCGCTAGTACAAATGGCGATTTGTGCCTTGCATGGACATATCGCCACTGGCAGTGGCGAGTCCTTCACTGAGACCAAACTCGCCATTGGCAATGGCGGTTTGGCTGCATGCCCCATGCATTTCACGTTAAAAACTTCCCCCTGCCGGAAATAATAACAAAACAATCCCATCTGGAGAAATACTTTTTAAAAGAACCCGAGATGGGGAAATTTGTCGCAAGCAACATTCAAAATATTGAATGGTATAGATTATGAGTCTAGAATGTTACTTTGTCTTTTCTTTTCTTTTCTTTTTTCTTATAATAAACCAACTTAGGCCACCAGAGTACACAATCTACATGATAATTGAATAAGTATTCTCCAAAATACTCTTTTTAATCATAATTAAGATAGAAAACAAAAGGGCTAACGAACAAAACGAGGCCTATATATAATAGCCTATAGCATCTTCCACGAGATGTAGTCTAGAATGGTCCAAGTGAAAGATCCGAGCAACCTAAATTAGCTACCTAATTAACACATCTGTTGGCTTCAGAATAGACATGAATGACAACGGTCTTACAATTAGGGAGGTAGATAAGATATGAGGATGTCAGAGTCAAGATAAGGTAGAATGGGTGACATGGAGGGAAATCCCAAGTTAATAGTTGAATGTTGGCATGGGTATTCTTAATAGGAATTTATCTACCGACTTCAATAGTATTAAATATTAAAACCTCAAATTAAAAAATTGTATAGTTAGAGAAAGATGACACCCATTTCTTTATTGAGTTACTAACAAAAGTAGCCGGCTTTTTTGAATGTGACGTCATCTTTCATGTAATTTATATTTATATACCTATAAAAACTATTAAGCACCTTATCATGTGTCGACGGTTGAATGTTAGATACTAAAAATTAGATTTTTTTTCTCACTCTTTTTTTTATAAAATTTCTCACTTTAAAGCGGATATTCTCTTTCAAAGTTGGAATGGGTACTTCTGGATTTAGGATGCGGAAGGCACTAATGAATGCTTCAATTTTTTATTCAACGTCCAATAAAAATGTAATACGTGATGATTAACGTAAGTAATTAATAGTTAACGTTTAATTTTTGGATTGAGACTAAATGTGACACTCATTATCCCAGCATACATATTTATATAATATCATACATTAAAATGTAGAATTAATTAAAATGATTTTATTCAATAAATATAAAGGAACTCACGTGTATAAAAAATTCACATTTGCATTAATCATCAAATTAAAAACTTATCAAATAAGAGTATAAAAACATTTTTGGCCCAAAACAAGGTCATCCAATTTTTTTACAAAAGGAAACAAGTTATGCAGCGGAATAACATAAAGTAACATGTTCAAAACATTATACAAATAATACAGAAACCAATTTCCAATGTTGCATTCTATCAAAGCATTGTGTTTCAACATCCTTTAGCATGAGGTTTTTCATAGTCGTCCACTTAACTATCTACTCCTACGAACACAAAGTTCGAGATCATCACAGGATCCAAACACAAACAGCACACAAGAAGTAAGTTATCACATTCCTAACTAATAGAGAGAAACATAACAACATAGATATGCATATCATATAAATGAAATACAACTTACTTAAACACAATTCACGTCATTCCATCACTTATCGTGTGACATCACATCTCAACACTACACATCTCACATATTTTCACATCATTCACGTACTCAAGGATCAAAACACAACATCACTCAACCAATCAATATCGATCAATACACAAGCGTTATGCAACAAATATACTAAGACTCAATCTTATATGCAATGTGGTACCATGTTAGTGAAAAACTTCGTCAAGTGCCCATGAGTACATGATAAAGCAGATCACACGCTGGTAAGTTAGGTCACTCTCATTAGGTAAAATCATAGGGAGACAAGTCTTTGAGAATGTTCCAACCATATGGGATCGGTACAAGCTTAAAGGAACATTCAAATCGGGTGTATTTACCCGAAGGCCTAGACTCCAAAGAGTTCATCAGGGTCTCTCCTTCCTGATTTAGGTCCAATCCCGAAAATATTTTAGCACACAGACTATCTATAAACTGTACAAAACACATGACTCCTTAATTGTTGTCAAAATAATTTTAACTTGTCGCATCTCAAAGTGATTAAACTCGTCAGGTTCCCACAGTGGATCACATCACAATACTTGTCGCGCATTAACCCGTTGACCTTAAAGAGTCTTACAGTTGTGTGATTATACGGTTCATAGCTCACAACTCAATGCACAATAATATGTCAATACACATGTATCTCACAATTCATGACATATTCAATTTATCACTTACACACAATCTCAATCACAATTTCATGATCCATCCCAATATAACAATTTATCACACTAATCTAATGAATCTTGTCCAAAACACAAACGAATTATATAAAAATGTTTCTCACAACATGGGGAGTAAAATCTTTAAACAATTTCACATAATCATATCAAAATTAAAGGAACAAAATCGTAGGTTCAAAAACAAAAAATCACCAAGAGCACTCAATTTTATCAACCAATTCGCATTAGGACATCAATTGACCCGTCAAACACAACAATCTCGTAATTATAATCGTAAAGGAAGAATTACAATATAGTAAACATCCCAAAATAAACTCCAATTTGATCCCTTAAGGATCTCTACACATGTTTATTCTAACCCCAACTGCAATAAACTTATTTCTTACCTCTAAGTGAGCTCATGTGTGTAGTTCAGCATGATAGCAGTGTCTTTAGCAGTTCCCTAAGATTCCTCAAGCTTTTCCTCTGGTTGTTATGTTAGGATTTCCAAGCATTAGAGAGAAGGATAAGAGATTGGAGCCTCCGTTTCACTGTCTTCGTACAAGAGACATTGCTCTCACCATAGACATTATTACGTAAATTCCAACTGTGGGATGTGCGAAAATGAGTTTCAAATCTGGTGTTTGAATTTCACAACGATCTAACAGTTAACAAATTCGAGATCATAGTTTTACTATGACAGGTTTGGGTGTATGCGGGAAAATAGGAGCTCCGTACGAAGGACATTTCTTTTACCACAGACATTATTTCGTCAAATCCCAATGGTGGGAATGTGAGAAAATGAGTTCAAAACATGGTGTTCAATTTTCACGACGAAGATCCAACGGTTAAAGGTTTTAGGATTGTAGTTTGAGTGTATGCGAGAAAAAAAAAATTTGGAAGAGAAAAGGGAAAACGAATTTGAGAGGAAGAGATAGCATAGAGATGTATCATAAATATAAATGTAAAACTTATTTAATATTTCTCTAGTTAAGATACTCTCAGCCTATTATTTACTTTATTCTTTATTTTATTATTTTACAAAAGGAACTTTATTTTATTCCATATCAAATGAATAAATAAAACATCTTTTTTATTTTCTAAAAACATATTTTTATTTTATTTACCTTAAAAAAATCATTATTTTAATTAATAAAACTATTTCTTCTTATTTATTTAATTTACAAAAATCTCATTATTTTCCTAAATCTCTATTTATTGTTAAATAAAATCCTTTTTAATTTATTTTTCAAAAAAATTGGGTGTTATACTAAATAACAAGATTGCAAAAAAAATGGAAGACTCAATTGGTAAATTAAATTACAGGGGGACCCAATTTGTGAGCTGAGATAAATAAAGGGACTAAATTTGTAATTAAGCCAAATGTTTTTAATATTTGCATGTATCTATGAGTATTTGTGGATATTTACTAAAAATATATATAAATAACCATAACATATATTTAAAAATAGTTTAACTATAATTTTTATTTATTCATGTAATTTTTAATAAAAATAAATAAATTTTAAAATTAAAATTATTCAAATATTTTGCACAATTATACCTACAGAGTGTCATTGAAAAAAATACATTTTCTTTTTCTTGTTTTTTTTTTCTCATTTCTATTTAATCTTATTTTGTAGAAAAGTTGTACTTTTTTTTTTATCTAGATCATATGTATTCTTCACTAGAAGTAATCCTATTCAAGTTGGACTAAGTATCAAAAGTAACCAATCGAGTTTACTCACCATGAGTTATTCAGAAGATGAGTGAGTCCAACCAAAGTCATTTGACGAGAGTAAAAAAATATACAACCGGACTCAACTCACCACATGTTGGTGGTTAAGCATATTTACTCACCAGTTGACTCACCAAATTAAAAATAAAAAATAAAATAAATAATACAAGAACTATATAGAAAAGTATAAATTTTAAAAATTCAACAACATATTAATTCATTGTAACAAAAACAGAGGAAAAGAAAATGAAATAAAAATGGAAAAATTATTAGGAAAAAGGGTAAATTAAAAAAAAAAGTAGTTGAGACAAGCTAATCCGACTTACCTAGTTGATCCACCTCAATTCATGACTAAATAAACCAACATTTTTATACACAACTTGAAAAATGCTAGTAATACTCTCTTTGACACTTTTTTTATATACATATTTTCTCTGTTATTGATTGAAATGATTGAAAATCACTCATTTTTGTAAAACTCATCATTTGAATCAAAAGAGAGAATCATCAAAAGAGAAATAGGACTATCTAAAATTGATGATTTTCACTATATTTCAACCAATCACATAGAGTATTAGACAAAGAGTTTTAGAGTGTTACTAGCATTTCTAACAACTTTTTTCAGCAAGAACCGTTTTGGGACCAAACCACTTTATAAAAATGATTCGCTTTGAACTTGAAGTGGTTCAATTTGTTTATTAGAATAACCGTTTTTTGAACGGCTCTAATACTGCAACTATAAGATGACAAACATTTATAGTTCATGTGTGAACAATGTTAATTCGAGAATCTTTTATGGTTCATTTGTAAACAGAAAATGAATTCATCCTAAAAGCTCTTTAGTCATATAATATAGGCTTGCACTTTATAACTTGACAGTACTGATCGGTTCCTTTGATGTAGAAGCAAGTGTGAAAAACAGAGATTATCGCTAAATTTGCATCTAATAAAAGCTTGAGATTTGAGTAATTGGCTGCATAAAAAAACAAAAATCGACATATTGAAAAGCTTAAAATATAAGATAACAATGACAAAAAAATAAAATAAAAGGTAACTGTTGTTTCTAGAAAATTCATGAGGAAGGTACAAGAAAAAATACATTTTGACACTGCATACAAATGGTTCAGTTAACGGAAAAGTCATGGAAATGTAATCAATCAAATTTGAAATTAAAGAAATGCTGCTGTCTTAGTATCACACACAGAGAAAATCATAATTTGTATGGTCGCAAAGAAAAGTTTTTGACTTAGGAATTAACATTAAAAGTTCCAGGATCAACTACAGTAACATAAATTTGTAGAGAGTGAAAATGCATGCCTCCCTCTCTAAACAGCCCCAGTCATGCATTTGTGTGAGTTAGCAGAAATTTCCTGGCAGAAGCATTATAACAAAAATGATTAGTCCAAACGGGCAAAGAATGGACAAAGCTACACTCAACTTCACTCAGAAGCGTGAATTTCAAATCATGAAGCTTAGTGGATCAAAAAAGTGGTATGTGACATGTACTATTGACCAAGGGCATACAACAAGTTACAAGCCTAATTTACACTCCAATTGTGAATGCATAAGACTAAAAATGCATATATAATTGAATCAAGAGTAGCACATTGGCAACTTAGTAAGGACACTTAAGTTGGATGCTTTAAGGGGAAAAGATTAATAAAGCATGCGGCACACATCAAAAGCCATATAGCAATGCCTCATGCATTAAACCAGCAAGGAAATAACCACTAATTCAGCAGATCCCCACAACAAAAATGCATTTTAGTTTACAACAAGTACTCGTGGGGCTTAGCTTTATTCCAACTCGTATTTTATTTGGGACTTCTGAATTACTACTACAAAAAGTAAATGACAGAACTAGAAGTCTGTAGACACACATCTGATAGATATAGAACAGAAAAGATGTAATAGGCTCATAAAACTTGAAATAGAAAATGACATTGACTTTAAGATTTAAGCCAACCTATCACATGAAGTTTTATTGTCCAAGAGCATGATTCCTGTAGCAAGCGCAGGCGATATAGTGGAGCTCCATATGTCACCTGCAGTTTTTTACAAGCATTCAAGGCTGATCAGGTGAAATGCAAAGACACAATCTATTCATTAGAGAGTAAATCTGAAAGCAGATGGATGCTTAAAAAAAAGAGGTGCAATTACCAGGACATAAACTCCTTTATCCTTGAGGACCCTATAGTGTGTCATCAACTGCTTCAATAATGGTGAACAGATCAAGAATAAAAAAAATCCAAAATAAAACAGAAGCTGTAGAAGAATTATAGACTTTTGTTCATGGTTTTATTCTACCTCCAAATCTCCTCAAGCATTTTGGTAGCATTCTGCCTTGAATTATTTCCACACTACAAACAAAAACATGCACCAAGCAAACTATATTAAATAAGACTTGTCAAACATACGAGCATTTCAATGAGCATTACCATCGCTACACTCACCAAGATAGAGTCAAGAGTCCCTGAAAAACACAATCAAACAGTCAGCACAATCCATTGTCCAATAGGCACTAATTATAATAAAACAGATGAAAAGATTAAATTAAAAAAGTAAGCACACCTTTGTCAATAACAGCACCAAAAGACCCTGATTGAAAATCACTCATATCTCTGACGTCCATTTTCATAACTGCCCAATAATTAAGGACGGTTCACCCTCAACATTGTAATTATCATCTCGAAGTTAAAATGTTCTATATTTCTAAGATGAATTTAATTAAAATATACGAAAAATTGTTATCCCATCACAGATTACCACTAATGATAAGTTTGTCGAAAGTCGTCACATTTCACAAGGATGATTTCGGATTAGTTGATAATGTAATTTTGTTTTACAGACACTGCATAACATTATAACAATTAAACTCATTTATAATTCCATAACATGGAATAGGCACAGATAAATCACAAAGCAAGGATACATTTCAATTGGGGACAATCTTGGTGTTTGGTTTTCATAGCTTCAATAACAACCGAAGATATATCAATGTTGACAACATCCGTGTAACCGCCATCAACCACCATGCCTTCGCTGAAAGCTGCAAACACCCAGAACATAAAAATCTAATCTTTATCCAATCCAAACAAAAGGGTGGGTAGGCATCCTTTAACGAGATCTGAAGAAAAAAACAAAACAAAAACAGAAAAAAGAAAAAGATGGGTATGAATGGAGTGAAGAAAAACGTGCCTGAGTTGCCACAACCAACTACGAGAACAGGGTGGCTAGGAGGAACATAAAGGTTGATGATTGGAGCCAAAGTGAGGTACTTTTGGTACCAATCAAAGGGACCAGGTTCGTTGGAGTAGCGGTTGTCCCAGTACCATGGTTCACCGTAGGCTTGGGTACTCGTTGTCATCACTATTCACTCACTCACTCACTCTTTTGTTGTTGAATTGAATCGAATCTTCTTATTATCTAATGAATGATGACTGCCTTATGAGGGAAGATGTTGCAGTCACGAGTTTGTTTTTGTTTCGACGAATCTCGAAAGGGAAATTATGAGAGAAGAAAATCAAGAAATGAAAGCAACATTTAGTTGCATGACGTGGCATGCCACATTCTGGTGAGTGATTCTTTTATGTTGTTGTCGAACACTATACTTACCTTCTCTTACAGACTACTTAAATAATTTCATTGGAAAAGAAAATAATATTTATAGAATTATAAAATTAACGATCTCACTGATCAATGTCTTTAAAAAAATTATTATTACAAAGATAATAGAAAAACATAAAAAAAATTATAAATGATATAATTGTGTACATTTCAATAATAAAAAAATTATTATTTTAGTGCATTAACTAGTGCTTTAACATTTTCCTTTTATGTATTATTAGTATAAAATATTATATTTTAAAATAATTGTTTGTATAAATTTTAAAATGATAGTTATTATAAAAAATTACAAATATATTATTTTCTTACAAGGATTAAATATATCATGTTAGGAATAGCAATTTGTAATTAAATAATGATGATAATATATTATTTTATATTGCAAGTTTGTAAATTATTTTTTGTTTTAAATTTAGTTACATTTAGTGCTTCAATTTATTAATTTACAACTATTTTTTTCCAATAATTTACAACTCTTTAATTTTTATATTTATCAACTGCATAATAAATTTAGTATGTTAATTTGATTACCTCCGTGTTAAAAGAACTTACTCGCAATAAAGTCCATAAATTTAGAGACTAAATTATATTCCTACAAGTTTTAAGAACCAAATCAACATGTATAATTATATTTTCTTGGTATCTTATTACTTTCTTTATTCAAAACGCATTTATCTAATTCACTAAAATTAAAGAAAGTAACTAATTTAGTTGATAATAATAAACTTATTTTAAATTTATATAAAAAAATAAATTTATTATTATTAATAATATTTCTCTTTTTTTAATAGTTTGTTAATATTTTTATTTTAAGGAGGAGTATTTTTAATTTAAAAATAAATGATTCTAGGAATATGTTTTTTTTCATTGTATGTGTCAATAAAAATAATGTAATTTACATGCACTTTTTATACCTATCACTTTATGTATGCATCACTTTAATCATTTAATTATAATAAATTCCCCCCAAACTTTGGTAATCTTGCACTGTGATATGGACGCTCCTGATGTAAAATGCGAAGTAAAGCATAGATTATTTCATAATAATCATTACTATCGAAATAGTTATTTTGATTAAAATTTGGTTCATTTCACACCATATTTAATTTTTATTGGTTAACAGATTTAGCTTAAGATCATTATTAAAGTGCTCTTTTTATCGATTTAATCATCTAGTAGTTAATTATTAAAATAATTTATTTTTTTAATGTTCAACGTTATATCGGATTTGAACTTGTTCTCTTATGAAATTGTTTTACTATAATTATCATACGGGCCATGAATGTGAATTATTAAAATATTTTATAGTCAAAAGAAATAATTAATTTTGAGAGTAATAACAATTTACTATAATATTGTAATGATATTTTCCATTAAGAAGGTTTAATATAGTAAATAAATAACTGAGTTATTTAAATATATAATTAGGAGTTTGATTTTTAATTATACCAATGGAGAAGATTTTATTGAGACATTTCAAGGAAATTAATCTATACCAATATATGAAATTGAGAATAAGAATTAAAGAAGAAGGGTTGCCGCACAGGGAGACGATTATGCTGCAGAATTGATATATTTTTATTTTTTTTTGGTTATTGCGGATGCATAAGTACATTATACAATTCTAAGAAATTAACTTTTATTTTCATTTCTTTATTTCAAATTTTTTTAGACATCTTTCTATATTTTATTTTCCGTATTAAATACCATTTTAATTAATTTAGCAAGTTTTTTATGGGATATGCAGTTGGTTGGAAATTATTATTGTTAACAAGGAGACAATTTATAAAAAGGGAAGGAAAAGAATATTTTTTTTCAAATTCAAGATTACTAGGACTTTTTTTGTAACAATTAATTATTTTTATTTTTAGTTATATTATTCGGTTTGTTTTTAATTTTTTCATTTAAAGTGTGTGATTCATTGAATAAAATTCAAAAATTATAATTAAAAATTACTATAATATATTGTTTTTTGATGTAATAATATAGTAGAAATGTGAACGTATAGGCGTTAGTGTCTGTTTTTCCGGTAATAATAATAATGGCATTTTCCTGTTCCAGCTTCAAATTATATCTAGAATGTGTCTCTATCTCGCCGATAATCACGAACCGATTTGCCAATAACTAGTAACCAAATGTTGTTTATTTGAGTGATTGATGTGCTACCTGTGATGTAATGCACATTACGTGGCACCAATGGACAACTTGTGTCTTATTAATGTGACCACTGGCCACCACACAAATTATGACAAAGATTAACAAAAGAGGCAACTGGATTTGTTAATTTATTTTTTGGAAATACATGCAAAAGAGCATATCATGACTCAATCATATCATTGATAAAAAAAAAAAAAAATCAGTAAGTAGTTAAGTGGACTAATACTTTAACTAAAATCTTGAAATTCAAATTTTATAAATAAAATAGACGTGATTGAGAAGAAATATTTACATATTTTCATACAAAAATAAACTATCAACAAAATTAGTAAATATCAATGTCAGTGACCCAAAAAATATCAAAGGAGAACCATGAGAGTTCTGTACAGGGAGTATAATCATCTGAATTTGTTAATCTAAAATGCTATCTTCCTCACATTTATTTCGAGACTTTGTTGTTTTGGTTTGTTGAAAGCCTTGCAAGAGACGTTTGCAAACTGTTCTTCCCGGACACAAAGAATCCACTTGTTCCATTTATAAGTTTATTGCAACTTGCTTGTTAACTTTTATGAATAGCAATTGCTTCAAAATGTAGTAATCAAAAGATAATTATAAAAGTGTTTTAAAAATTAACTTGAACTGATCAGTTTGATAAAAAAAAATCGATACTAGAATCAGTTCAATTTCATTATTGGATCAGGAATGTAATCAATCCATTATGACATTATCGAACCAGTTTAAAATTGGATTTAACCAACATGAGTTGGTCTTGAACTGATAAGATTTTTTCTTTATTCGGAATTGTTGATATTATCATTATAAAAACCATGTAACCTTTATTTTTGTTTTAAAAAAATAGTTTTATATTGATTGCACATTATAAATGAAATTGAAAACTTTGAATAATATAACATGAATGTGAAGACATAATTATGCTTAGGCTGACATGACATCACTTCCTAGCTGAATTTGATGCCTAGCAAAATTAGGAACAAAAGACTTGCACACCAATTTTATAAAAAAAAATTCATACAAAATGTTTACATTGATCATCCCGGTAATCAATGAAATTTGAATACAAAATGTTCACAGCTTATAAGTTCTCCACTACTCTTCTTAGTCATGGATTCCATCAATCCAAGCATGATTACTCCCTTTTCACCATTGGCTCAGGAAATTCCTTAGTCATTTTATTAGTATATGTAGATGACATCATCCTGTCAGGACTCAATCTTGCCTCTGCACAAGTTGTTCAGACCAAATTATAGTATTTGTTTCAATTGAAGATCCTTGACCCTTTGAAATATTTTATTGGCTTAGAAATAGCCAAATTCAGAGGTATCTCACTATCCCAACGAAAGTATGCTCTATCTCTTTTGGAAGATACAAGTTTCTTGGATTGCAAACCTTCCAATAAACCAATGGATCCCAATCTAAAACTCAATCTTCATGATGGAGACTTACTCCCTAATCCATCAATGTACAAAAGATTAATTGGTAGGTTGCTTTATTTGATCATCTCACGACTTGATATCACATTTGCTGTGAATCTCTTAAGTTAGTATATGAAAGCCCATAGAGTTCCTCACCTACATGTTGTTCATAATCTTCTGCAGTATATCAAATCTGCTTCTAGACAAGGTTTGTTTTTCCCTGCTCAGAACTCTCTTAACTTCATTGCCTTTGCTGATGTTGATTGAGCCAGCTGTGTTGATACCAGAAGATCCACTTCTGACTTTTGTGTTTTTTTGGGAAACAACCTTCTTTCTTGGCATTCTAAGAAACAACCCACTGTTTCAAAATCATCCAATGAAGCTGAATATCGTGCCTTGTCTTCTGTTACTAGTGAAATTGTTTGGTTAAACAAGTTATTTCTTTACTTTGAAGTTGATGTGCCCTCTGTGATGTTATTTTGTGATAATAAATATGCTATAAGTCTTGCTTAAAACCCTGCTCATCATGAACGATCCAAACACATTGACATTGATCATCATTACATCCGAGAATATGTTCAGTCCAAAGTAGTCAAGTTTGTTCATGTCAAGAGCCAACACCAACTAGCAAATGTTTTTACATAAGCACTTCCAGACCCAATTTTTGATAAATTCATTGCCAAGTTGGGAATGATTAACATCTATTCGTCAACTTGAGGGGATATCACGATTAAACGATTGGAATTAGTTACAAGAAGCTATTTGAGTAGTTAGTTGGTTATGGCAGTTAGTTGGTTACTAGAAGTTATTTGAATAGTTAATTAGGTATGACAGTTAGTTAGTTACTAGAAGTGAGTAAGTTAGTTGGTTACTCAAGTTAGTTATTTTCTATTTTTCTATAAATAAATCAACTTTGTAATACTTTGATGAATGAATCCTAAAACTGTTTTTCATCTATCTTTCATTTCTGATACCTTCCGTAACTACAATTCCAATAGAGGTAGTAAAACAAGAGAAATTGTAAAACACAAATCTATTGACAAGCCATAGGGCAACATGAAAATCAATGGACCTTTTACCAACTAGCTTTTGCAATTTAAGGAATAGAAGATATTTTCTATAGTGCCTATTGGGCTATCGCTTATGTTTCAAAGAAACGAAGTTCTGCCACAAACTCTTGGCGTTTGGGGAAATACCATGCCACTGCTTTTGCTGAACCAAGTACTTTCAATGCATATTCCAAAGCAAATACGGGTTCCGGTGCATGAATAGGCCTATCAGGGTTCTTCAGATCAACTGTAATTCCTGAATCAACTCTAAAACTGACGGGACCGACAATCTGCAAGATATACATAAAGGGTGTTTTGGTTAACGCTATAGCAAGCATTAAGAACCAAATGCTTGAACAATTTTGCAGTGCAAGATTTGAATCACAAGATAAGAAGAGCACAGATAGAAAGACGGAGGACAAGGCCACGAGGGGCAGAATAGCAAGATTGAATAAAGAAATTTAATTCTGTTTAATAACTAATAATCATAACATACTTTCACTTATGAACAAACAATAGGAAAATGTATAAATAAGAGCAGGTCTCTATAGCAACTTATTTACAAATCAAAAGGTCCTGTTTGGATAAAGTTCTTCACAAGAACTCATAGGAGAAGAAAACAAGGTAAAATAAATCAACTTCTTCTACAAGTTAAAATCAACTAATGGTCTTTAACTTTTATAGGAACTCTCTCATCTAACTTCTACAAAAATTGAGTTACATAAGTTGATTTTAACTTATGGGAGAAGTTTAAGTCATTTTATCGTTTTATTTTCTTCTCCTAGTTTATGCAAATAGGGCCAAAATGTATTTTTATGATGAAGCTTAATAATCAGCAAAACTTTTAAAACACTGAAATCAAGCAAATTTGTGAAAGAATCGAAGGTACCTGCTGCTGAAGTGATAGTGTAGCATTGGGTAAAATCGTCTGAATAGCGGGATTTTGAGAATTGAGAAGATGTGTTCGACCAGTTGCAGCTGAAAGAAATTTGAAACCAGAAGGAAAATCTAGCCGGGCCTGAAATCGAGTAAGATCTAGAAAAAGCCTTTGGAAGTTTCCATGTTGGGCTGTAAATGAAACGGACGCAAATATATCTGCTAGAAAGGAAGACTTTATTCCAGAAGCCTGGAGAAAAAATCCTGGACTACCATCTTCTACTTGTGCTCTTGCCGAATTATCCCCAAAAGCAGTGGTTGCAGCAGCACCTTACCATTAAAGAATTCAAGGAATAGTAAGCATACTCTAAAAGCATTCAAGCTTCAAGTAACATGGAAACGCTTGATGTCAAAGATTCTTGTGACCAGTGCCAATGTATTTGATTAGTTATTACTCTAATTATTATACCCTCTTTGTACCAACTTCCTCAAATCATACACCCTAAAGGCTCTCGATTCCTTTCCATCCGATGATGAGAAAAACATGAAATTGAAATGTTAAGAAAATATCTAACAGTTTCCTCCCTTCTTCGCTAGGCAAATGAATAGTTATCTAAAGTTCATAGCCAAGCATCCTTTTTATCCAGACTCTACAATGTGTTGGTAAAAAATGTACAAACAAGGTGAAAATTTACCAATAATCCCCGAGGCTGACACGTGAGGATTCGAAAGAAATATGTCATATGGTTGCACCAATTTCAACTTTTTAGCTTCACTTCTCCAAATATCAACTTTCTTCCTGTAAGAAAACACACTTTTGAAGGCCAAGCCAGGAAGTAGAGTAGGTGGTGGCACTCTATCATTTTGATTTTGAATATTTTCAAACTGCTTGGGTGACCCCGAAGTGTAGTGCGCAGACAAATGATAAGCAGTGGAAGAGTCACTGGTAGTCACAGAAGCAAGATCAACTGCCACTGAAAATGGTACGTCCCAGTAATTACTAGTCGTATCAACAAAATGTCCAGGATAAACTGCCTCCACTTTTAGATCATGATCTGGAAACTACAACCACACCAATAAAAATTTGAATTAGTAAAAACTAAAAAAGACCAACATCATTGATGTAATTTGGATTAAATTCCATGACCAGGTGGGTAGCTAATGTGTGATTTATAAACAACTGATAATAGCAAAAGCCGTCTTTGGGATGCAAACTTCATCCCCAGATACAGCAATTCATAATAACCAAATTCTTAGTAACTTCAACAAAACAAAAGTACAACAACAACAACGCCTTATCCCACTAGGTGGGGTCGGCTACATGGATCAACTTCCGCCATAATGTTCTATCAAGTACCATACTTCTATCCAAATCATTAAGTTCGAGATCCTTTTTGATAACCTCTCTTATAGTCTTTTTGGGTCTTCCTCTGCCTCGAATTGTTTGCCTTCTCTCCATCTGGTCTACTCTCCTCACTACAGAGTCTACCGGTCTTCTCTCTACATGCCCAAACCACCTAAGTCTATTTTCCACCATCTTCTCTACAATAGGCGCTACTCCAACCCTCTCTCTAATAGCTTCGTTTCTAATTTTATCCTGTCGAGTCTTACCACACATCCACCGCAACATCCTCATCTCCGCTACACCTACTTTATTCTCATGTTGGCTCTTGACCGCCCAACATTCTGTTCCGTACAAAATCGCCGGTCTTACCGCAGTCCGATAAAACTTTCCCTTTAGCTTGATCGGTACCTTTGCATCACATAACACCCCCGATGCTTTTCTCCATTTCATCCATCCTGCTTGAATGCGATGATTCACATCCCCTTCAATTTCTCCATCATCCTGTATTACAGACCCAAGATATTTAAACCGTGTGACTTGAGGGATAATATGGTCTCCTATTTTCACCTCTGAGTTAGAAACCCTCCTTCTTTTGTTGAACTTACATTCCATATACTCCGATTTGCTTCTGCTTAGGCGAAAGCCATGTGTTTCTAGAGCTCGTCTCCAAGTTTCCAACCTCTCATTCAACTCCTCCCTCGACTCTCCAAGGAGGACTATGTCATCTGCAAAAAGCATGCATCTCGGCGCTATCTCTTGGATTTGTTCCGTGAGGACATCCAGAATTAAGGTAAAAAGGTAGGGGCTAAGGGTTGACCCTTGATGCAAACCAATTGTGATGGGAAAATCGTCTGACTCTCCACCCTGTGTCCTAACACTAGTCGATACCCTATCATACATATCTTGGATAGCTCGAATATATGCAACCCTAACCCCTTTCTTCTCTAGAGCTTTCCACAAAATCTCTCTAGGCACTCTATCATACGCTTTCTCCAAGTCAATAAAAATCAAGTGCAAGTCTTGTTGGTCCATGCGATATTGCTCCATCACCCGCCGTAATAAATAAATCGCTTCCATGGTCGACCTTCCCGGCATGAAACCAAATTGATTCTCAGTAACTTGAGTCTCCTTTCTTAATCTCCGTTCGATCACTCTTCCCATAATTTCATGGTATGACTCATGAGCTTGATTCCCCTATAATTTGCACAATTTTGTATATCCCCTTGTTCTTATAGATTGGCACTAACGTGCTTCTCCTCCATTCCTCCGGCATGCGTTTTGACCTCATAATTTCGTTAAAGAGTTCGGTGAGCCACTCAAGACCTCTATCTCCAAGAGTTTTCCACACTTCAATAGGTATGTTGTCTGGCCCCACCGCCTTACCATTACTCATTCTTTTCAACGCTTCCTTTACTTCCTGTTTCTGAATCCGACGATAGTACTTATAGTTCCGGTCCTCTTCTCTTGTGTCTAGACTGCTAGAGTCATATCCATATCCATCATTAAATAAGTTGTGGAAATACGCCTTCCACCTTTCCTTGATATCTTTTTCATGCACTAAGACTTTGCCTTCTTCATCCTTAACACACTTTACTTGATCCAAATCTCTAGTCTTCCTCTCTCTACCCTTAGCAAGCCTATATATAGATCTTTCTCCGTCCCTGGTTCCTAGAGCTTGGTATAGTCCGTCAAAAGCTTGGGCTCTTGCCTCACTCACCGCCTTTTTGGTTTCATTTCTAGCTATCTTATACTTATCCCAAGTTTCAGAATTTCTACACCTAGACCACTCCTTGAAACACTCCTTTTTTACTCTAACTTTGCTCTGAACACTTTCATTCCACCACCACGATTCTTTACCCCTAGGTCCAAAACCTCTAGATTCACCCAACGTCTCTTTAGCCACTTTAATAATCTCTTGGGACGTCTTGTTCCACATATCATTTGCACTTCCTTGTGATTGTCCACACCATCCCTCCCATATCTTTTGTTGGAAGATTCCTTGTTTCTCACCCTTCAAGTGCCACCATTTGATCCTTGGTGCTATCATAGGACTTCTTCTCTTTGCCCTATCTCTAATTCTTACATCCATAACCAAAACTTATGTTGGGTAGTCAAGCTCTCTCCCGGGATAACTTTACAGTTCAAGCAATACTTCCTATCAGACTTCCTGATAAGGAAGAAATCTATCTGAGAACATGTTCCTCCACTTTTGTAAATGATAAGATGTTCCTCTCTTTTCTTAAACCATGTATTGGCTATAGAAAGATCCAAAGCCTCCGAAAACTCCAAGATGTCCCATTTAACAGATAGCTCCTCATCCAACACGACTGCCATAAAATTCTAGAACAGCATACTTGCAGTAAATATTAAAAACCATCAAGAATAAAAACACTTAGAAATGCATAAGAGGATACATTCAAACGCTTACCTTATGATGAAAGACTGCTTTCCCACGAGGCTTTTCTGTATCTTCATATGCATCTAAGCCAAAATGTAAAGTATCATCCACTCCTAACTGGAACTCTGAAGAGATACCCAAGGCATACAAGGATTTCTGTTGTAGATGTCTCCCAAAGGTTTTCAGCCAAGAGGAAAGCTCCTTTGGCTTCTCCTTACTACTCTTAACTGAGGAAACAAACCTCTGCAAATGGAACTGACCCAGTAAAAATACAAGCCTGCAAAACTCTCACCTTTATATCAGCCACCATAAACCCCACCAGAATTGACAGACACACACTTATGATGAAAAAACAACCAATAATTACAACAACAAAGCCTTGCCCCATTACGTGAGGTTGGCTACATGGATCAGACAGCTCGATTAAAGACCAAATGTTCAGAGATAGTATTATTGAGGCTAAAACATAATTTTGGTCCTTCATTAAAAAAAAAATTCAGTTTGGTCTCCTAATTTTAAAAAGTTTCTTTTCGGTCCACTTAAACGTTTTTGTTAGACCAAGTTGACCCGTTTGTCAGTTTATCATACTAATTCGGTAAACTTGGTGACACATGAGAAACTATGATAAATGCCATACCAGATTACCATGTCTGTCAGCCAAAATTAACATCAGTAGTGCAACAAAACTGATGGAAGGACCATTTTTGTGTTACGGATACAATTTACGAGACCAAAATGAAACATTTTAAACTTAGGGAACCAATACGAAGCCAAAAATTCAGATGACACCAAAATCATATTTTAGCCTATTATTTACCATGAGATCCCTCTTAAGAACTTTGTTCTTGTTGGTGTCCCCTCCTCCTTTTCACACCACTATGTAATTTTATTTTGCTGGATAAAAAAAATTAGGTGAGTTAGGTTCTGGGGGCTCACCAGGGTCAGGACAGGCCTCAAGGCTAAAAGAGTGCTTACAGAGAGAGGTACTTACAAATTATCCATCAATAAGGTCCTCACATTGGCAACGGATAAAATATAAAAAATTAAAAATTTGAAGTTAACATTTTAAAAACGACAAGTTACTAAATAATGTTATAAGTTACTTTAAAATGTTATAAGTTACTTTAAAAATTTGTTTATGAAACAAGTAATTTTTTTTAGCTAACAAAAAAAAATTAAAAACAGGCTAAAATGATTTCTCCAACATAATCTAAGCTTCAAACATACCCAAAAATGATTAACTGATTAAGTATGAAATGAGTAAAATATATGTTTTAATAAATATTTTTAGTCTAATATTAACAAATAACAAATTCATATAATCAAAAATATAAAAATTTCCATGAAATTAGACAATTTTTAGTCATATTTGATAAAAATTAACTTATTAGAGAAATCTATAATCTATAATAATTATAAAAACGATCCAAATAAAATTATGTTTCATTAAAAAATATATATATCATAAAATTAGATGAGAATAGGTAAAAAAAATCGTATAGGTCCTAAACAAAAACAGGCTGCAAATTACTGGTGCAAGGCGAGTTTTAATTTAAACATTCTTATTAAGACCGTACTCCTATTTTATTTTTTGTAATTTTAAAAGAAAATTTTGGTTTCTATTTATTTGTCTTTTTTAAAAAAAACTAAGATAAATTTTGATAGCAATTTTGCAGACTTGAATCCAACCTTACCAAAACTAAATAATTTATGAGATAAGATTGAATCAACCTATTCTGTTAACATGTTATACAAAGTTTAATATTATGTAAAGATAAACCCTAGAAATAAAGAAATATAAAACTAAAATTATCTATGGTATACATTTCAAAACAAATAATATTCAGTAAACAAGAAATATTGCCTTTCAAAAAAAAGTAAACAAGTAATATTATTAATATATAATGTTTGATAGATGACAAGAATTCTACTAGTGTGATGGAGGATTAGCTTCACAATCTTACAAAAACTGAACTACACAGCCCACTCCTTTTCTCATTCCTTTGCAACAAGACTTCGAAAATTAGCCATATGGTTTCAGCCAGAATGTTTAGAGAAGCATTGGAGAACCAACAACATTAGCTCTGCTGACATCTATGCAAAAAAATCTCAATAGTGACAAACTGCTAGTTAATTTCACATCTGTTTGCTTTCTTGTGATCTACAAGATAAACTTCAACATTTTGCCTATAATTTCCCCAATGGCAATACTAAATCAGAAGTCTGATATCTGCAAGCCATTGGCCACAAAATAAATCAAATACAATTCAATCACATTATATTTGCACATTTCTTATAGTCTACTCTACACCAATCCGTCATCGTCACTGCCACTGATAGAAAATATTGAACCCTTCATTTGAGATTTGTCCTGCCGTAGTTTTCTATCCTTAAATCTACGGAAAGAAAGTGTAGGATCATGCTTAGTGATAGAAACCCCAAGACTCCGTGAAGCTGCAAGAAGACGATTCCCAATTTTCGATTTTCTATTTTCCCCCCCTGATTGAAGATGTTTCCCAACTTTTGATTTTCTATTTTTGCCATCTGATTTAAGATGTTTCCCAACTTTTGATTTTCTACTTTTGCAACCTGATTTTTTGGGAACCAAGTCAACGTGCAATGAAGCATGCAAGACATGTGGGGGTGTTTTGGGAGTGAACTGTGGCAAGGAATCGCTTTGTCTCTTCGAGCAACTGTGTTGTCTGGTGTTTGAAAGAACTTCAATCTCACCATGAAAAGCTTTAGATGTAACATCTGAGTTTGAAGAGCTGCTATAATTGTCAATTCCATTGAAACTTGAAAAATATTTATGGATTATACCTGTGACAGATATCACTTGTGTTGACACCTTACTGAGACTGCATCGCATTGAGTTAGCATGCAACTCAACCAGATTTTCAACTTTATTCTCCAGTATTACATCTGAACTCTTATTGGCCATGCCAGTAGATTTGTCTCCAAATCTGCAGGGATATCTTTCTGGCATTCCAGTGGCTTCATTCTGCGTGTGGTTTTCATTAGAAATTCTCTTTTTGTTCAGCTTCTTTGAAACATGATTAGTAGTTTCATGCTCTTCTGCAAAACATGAACGGGGTTGGAACCCTTCCATTTTATTTTCCTCACTGTTGCATTTTGCCTTATCCTCACCATTGCAGGTCTTTAAGTCCTTATGTTTTGAAAGAACAGCTGCATCACCAGGTGGACACGGAATGCACAAACGCTTTAAATGCTTCACTTCCACATGAAGAAACCATGTTCCTCTGATTGCAGGGAAAGCATACTGTATAGGGAACGAATCAGGCAGGTAGTAGAAGCATGATTTTCGCTTCACCTAGGAGAATGTGCAGTAACTTGAGCAAAAACTCATTGGTGCAGAAATTCATAAAAGGATGCATAGATACTAAACAGAAAGTAAAGTACTTACCATTAACCCTTTAACTTGTATCTCTCCTATATCGGGTAAACAACTGAAGTGTGCTTTCTCAAAGTCTCCTGCAGAACAATCATTGCACCAATTATTTTTCATGTAATAACCTACCACACTCCAGGTTGAACTGCAATTTCATCACTGCCCAGTTTTTTCATTTTTTAAAGTTTGTGGATAATATGACAATGGTCAAGAATCAACAGTGTTCCAGACCATTAATTATACAGAAAAACTAACCTGAATTGGAGGCAAAGCATTTTATGAAAAGACTCAAACTCAAAGACTAAATTTTGAACTTTGCATTTGAAACCCCACCTTTATGAAGAAAAAAAAAAGGAAAAGATCAAATCATAAGAAACAACCAAAAATTGAAAGACGAAGAAGCCCTTTGAAGTCCATTATCTCCCACATCTAATGTTATACATACAACGCCAACCAAACTAGAAGCAGGCTGTTCTGCAAGCCGCAGACTGAGAAGCAGAAATTGCAAATATGTCTAGTGAAAATAGAGTTCCCAGCCACAGGAGAGAATTCCATAATTTGATTTAAGGAAACAGGATAAAGAGAAGCACTCTCCTTGACAATCAAAAACTCCGTTCATGCCTTCACAAAAGAGTTCCAAGCAAAGGGAGAAAAAACAGGATTGGCTAAACATAAATTATTTGTTATTATCTTTGTTGTCAATTTATTTTCAATAGCAAGATAGAGAAACTTGCTGCACTTTTGGCATCCATAGGAAAAACCAATTTCCCTGGAAAGAGTTATGTATATTTTTATTAAATGCCAATAACTGCTGTCTTATCATCTGATTAAGAAAATAAAATTCAGGACAAGGAGTCAAAAGTTATATCCATGGCAATTATACACTTCTCTCTGTAGGAGTCAAATGCTTTTTAGCTTTATTAAATTTCAGCTGGGTAAAAAGACAGTAATGTGTTCATTTCGACTCTTTAAGAGTGAGAAGATCTTAACATTCAAATCCAAATGGTATACATTTAAGCAAAATACTGAAAATTGATTAAAACATGGCCATGGTTTCACTGATGATCTGAAATAGAGCCATGTATGAGCTACCATCATCAATTCATTTTAAATGAATTATTAAATGGCACGACTAGGTTTCATCTTTCATCTTCAAACTTACTTAAACACAACCACTACGCCATGTTGGTGGAGAGAACAAACGGATTCGAGTAAAAATGGAAAATGAGATTAATTTCATTTGAACAAACTCCACAATAGATGCCCATAAATGCTTGAAAATGTGCAAAAAGATTTGAATAACCAAATTAATGCTAGCAAGATACAAATCTATCTAAACCATTACAAAAGACACCCCCATTCCCAACATAAACATGTAGAACCAATATACATAACTCATAAGACAGACTCCTCCTCCTCAAAGTCATCATCACAGCAACAATTCACATAAAACAAAGTGAGACAGTGTTATTTGAACCAAAAACATGCAAACACATGGAGGCAAAGGTTGCAAGTGAAATAACACAACAGAATCAACAAAATCTTCAAATGGGGAAAATATATAAACCAAGAACATAAAGTGAGGAGGAGAAAAAGGAGGGTTTTTTTATGGACGTACTTTTGAGAGATGCAGCTGTAATGTCAGGAGGGGCATTGAAAGCAATGCGAGTGCCCAAGTTTGTGTCGGCGAAGATTGTAACTTCACCGTGGCCACCCATTCGGCGTGTCGTGTCGCTGCGTTGTTCGGAGTTCCTAAGAAGATGACAACGACATCATCAGTTCAACGAATGGGTGTGTTGTTCAAACCAATAGGACATAAGAAAAGAAAACAATGATCATGGAAACCTGGGCGGGCCACAATTTCTTTGTTTTCGCTCCATGAACTGGGCCAAGGTCCATCCTTCCCCTGTATTTTTTTTTACTGATAAAAATAGAGAAATGCTATATATTAGGGTTTTTTTTTTCTGTGAAATCAAGATTCAACAACGTGGCTCTCACAATCATTTGGGGTGGGGGGTTGACTTGGCAGTGATGATGCATTGTTTCATAGTGTCCATAACTTTTTGTGTCAAAACAAAGTCATATTTTTAAACAAAACTGTAAAAAAAATCATTTTTTTTAATCATTTAGGACTCGTTTCGATAAAATATGATAAGAGAGCAAAATATAATTTTAATCATATCTACTATTTAATATACATTATGATAGGAATCATATAATGATAAGTGACAGTGATAATAGCAACAATAATATTAAAAATAATAATAATAATAATAATGAGAGAAAAGTGATAATGATAAAATAACTATATTTATAAGATTAAGTTAATTATTTCATTGAGATTAAAAAATTTAATTAATAACAATAAATATGTCTTTAATTTATATTTTTTCTAAAACTATCATCGTTATAAATCCTCCTCTCTTCTAATTTTTTGTCATTATGACTTTTAATTAAAAATATTAATAATTAAAATAAAGGACATAAAGAATTAAGCCTGTAAAAAAGATTAATAATCACTTTTAATTTGAGTCTTATAAATATAACGAGGAAATAGATTTTTCTAAAATTATATAAAGCCTTGCCTTTTATGCAAATAAAAATAGATGATGAATAAATTGAATATAATTTAAGGATCCATTCCTCGTGACTGGTGTGAGCCACCAAAACTTGTTTTACTCTAAGACCTCTTCTTGCCTGCACTACCATTAATGCCTAAAGTCAAATCCGAGAGATCATATAGTTCTAATTTTCTCAATCAACAAAACACATGCACAACAACTTTAAGTAAATCTTCCAGGTTTCATGCTCTTAAATATTAGGGGTTACCTTTTTCTCGACAACAAAGAGGATGTTCATTCTCCATATCACCGTGCACAAGCCAAAAGGAGAATGAATTAAAAGCATCACACCAGTCAGCTTATTAAAATATACGACAATTCACCCAAAAGAAAAAGAAAAGAGACAACAATTGACACTACACATCCCAACCATTGAATACATTGGCTAAAATTTCTAATTTTAACAGCTAATCAAAACTTCCCAAAAAAAAAACAAATCAAGTAATCAAGGAAGGATCCTGCGTCGCCGGCGTGGAGTCTCTCGCTTCACATACATTTTCTCCATCTCATTCAGTGGTCGGCTTGATCCATCTGGCATGCTTGCAAATTTCCAGCCACCACCACCCCCACGTTTTCCACTGGATCCCAATTTCTCTACTGTAAAAGTCCATCCATCGGAAGGGCGTCGTCGACTATACTTGTGGCATTTTACCTCTCCAGCCATCTGCACACAACCAAAACCACATCATTCAAAGAGATCCACAAGCAAAAATCAGCAGCACACTGGACAGAGAAGTAAAGCAGTGGAAAAGGAAACTAAATAGCAACCAACTTTTATCTCACTAAGAAGGCAAGCTAGATGGATTAATTGATGATATTGGACTCTATACAAAACAAATTTATTGTAAAACCATTAAAAGAAATTTCAGCTTATAATGGTTTCTCCTAATGTTTTTACATCTGCCATTTTTAGTTGACCTATCTTCTGTTAGATTTATATTTCTCTCACTAGAGCTTCTATTTGGAGTTTAAACAATATTTCATCATCTCCTCCATAGTAGGTGCTACTTCCTTCCAAACAGTGGTAAATGGCAACGCCATGGTGGAATGGCATGGCAGATTTTTTGCCAACCACCATAGGAAATTTGTGAAGGGAAGCCCACTCTAGCAGCACATAGGCTGCAATGGTCTGTTTATATGGTGGACTTTTGGCCTTTTGCCATACTCCGCCATCTGCCGAACCGTTGATAACACTGCTTCCAAAGATTTATGATCCAATTCTTATCTTTTCTTAGATGTGCACTCAACCACCTTAGCATTTTAATCTCACATTTTTTGTTCCTGTTTGAATTTCACAGCCCAACATTCACTACCATAAAACATCATTGATAACTGTTTGATAAATTATTCTTTCAAGTTTGATAGGCACTTCACAATCACAAATTACACCAGAAGCATTTGGCCACTTCATCCACTAGCTTCAATCTGCGTGACATCCCCATCAATCTCCCCATTACCTAGAGATGGTCATGGTTTGGATTTTCCAAAGCATAAAACCAGTTTGGATTTAAAAACCAAGCCATCTTTTTTCAGAAAATCAGTTTTAGAACTGGTTTTTTTCCTCTAAAACCAGTTTTTCTTAAAAAAACATTTTCATATTTATTAAATTAGAAAATAAATAAATAACTCTGCTACAAATACAGAGAGGAAGACTACATACAGTCAACCACTCTTAACAAGCAATATTAATGAAAGTGTAAGGACAAGTATCAGTCATTTCAACAAACATCCCTCTTACATTACTGGGTCTAGTAACCTGCTAGAGAAATGCTCCATTACTTAACCATCCAGATATAGAAATATTGTGATATGACCATTTCATTAACTATCAGATCATAAATGCCAATAACAAATGAAAAGAGATCAGTGACAAATTGATTGCCACTAACAGTGGTAAAGTGTATATCAAGATAACAAGCAAACACAAGATAGGATACCTTTAGAAAGTCAAGTTAACTGATAATTGACAGGGAAAATTTGTCCTTGTGACCCATAAAACAGCATATTGCCTTTCATACTAGTAGCAGCAATACAACGGTTATGGTTTAGAAGTCCATAACACATTACTCCTTATAACCACCTCCACGGCAAGAAAAACTCTGTCCAAGTGCTTATGCAAAATTTGTCTGAAACAGCACCTAATAAAAGAAACTAAAACACTGCTTATACCATATTTTACTTGGCAGTTCATAAATAATGTATTACCTAAATGGCTAAATAATTAATAAAATTATCTGTTAAGATTTCTTTAAGTTCCATCATTTCTGTTGCACTAATCACACCAATGCAACCGTACTTATTAGCCACAAAATCTGTCAACTTAAAAATAAGCATCTTATCACAGTCCTTGCTCACACATAACAGGCCAGATTATTCTCTTTCTCAAGAAACATCATTAAAATTTTGGAATGGTGTTTCTTTTGAATATATCGGTCCTACTAAAGCCATACATTGCTTACTAACACATTGCTCTTAATAGTTGATAACATCTTCGTAATATTTTCTCTGAACCCCAACATATTGCTATGATTCAGATTAAGAACATTTCAGCACCAGGTGTTGCTGATCCCCATGGCACATGGCATGAATGCAAGCTTGATAAAAAAACTACTCACCGAGTCAACTCAGTGTAATGCAAGGTGGATATTTTCTGATCTTAATAACTAGAGTCACACTGAAATTTGCTGACACCTAAACTCAAGGATTTTTGCTAGGCTTCTAATCAACCTTATAAAGCTGCTTATAATTTGCCCTGTCTCTGTCAACACTCTACTTGACATGTATCATTTCTTTATAAATTAAATAAAAGTGGCATGAGTAAAAACAAAGCACTGGAATCATAATAGATCATAACCTTCTACCTTTTGGTTGAAAGCTCTATGAGATCATTTTTTACTACAAAGATTCTACAACAGTTTGTGACTTCATTTAATGCATAATTCAGAACTCATGATAGAATTCTTAAGGGCATTCAGTGTGGTTGGGACTTGGGAACGCTGCATCCAAAGGGATGTTCGTAGATGGTTGCTATGCACACTGCCAAATTGGAATGCAAGAAACTTGGACGAGAAATGAATCTCCAGTGTTGGCCAATACAGTAAGAAACTATTAGTTTCTCCTTTCTACAGAATATGTGCATCTTCGTGTGGCTTGAGGCTTATTACTATTGAAGAGCTAACTTAATTGCATAATATTCTGCAGACAGTTGCAAAGGCAGTGGGAGATTGGTTTTTATGATCGAAGGCCTTTCCGTCAGATAGATGGCGCCTACCCTTGCAGAACTACTTGACTGACTATCACAGTAGTAGGAAAGTAAAAGAAGACCCTCATTGTGGCATTGACACAAAGCAAAAGGAATATAATCTACTCGTGAGTCACCAGCTTGTTACTTCTTCCTTCAAAGATGGTAGAATCAAGTGTATTACTATAATGTTCAAAATAAAAGGGAAACTGGCTCCACCTCAGGCAGGAAAGTGAACCCTCCAGAGCATAAAGTGGACAAAGACAAGCAATGTGGAAGATTGATAGCTAATGGCCTAACCAAACCGCAAATAAAGAATATTCCCTTTTCTTCTATGTTCAGATAACAGCTAAAATTTCCATTCCTCCATTTGATTCAAACAACTATTGGACCAAGACCCAATTGGTTTGTAGCTTAGTTTTGATTTAGAAGACAAGATAGGAGAAGAACTCTTGCTGTGAATTCTGGGACAGGAATCCAAGAGTTCTCCAATCAGATAAATTGTCGGACAGGTGCTAACAATGTTTGAAAATCCGCTACCCCAAACCATGACCATACAAGGCCAACAGAAAGAACATGAGATATCCATATAACAATGTACACTCTTGACACTTCCATTCACATGATTGACAGAAAAAATTGAACATATCAATGGCCAAGGGGAACTTACTTTCTTTTTGTTGAAGTTCATCTTCTCGACAAACTCTCGGTAAAGCATCTCATCCTCCTTCTTGGAGATCTCGTAATGCACCTCATCCACATCCTTGGTAATGCCATCCCACCCCTCCGGCATGACCTTGAAGTCCGGCTTGTACGGCAGAGACGCCACATGAAACTCCCTATCATGCGAATTAAAAAACCTGCAATGCAACCACACCACCACACATGATCGATTCATTCCAAAATTCAAACAATCCACACACACACAAATGAATCTCAACGCACGCACTCGGGGCAAGAATCGAGCAATTGCTCGACGGAATCGTCGAGCGGGCGGCCGAGCTTCTTCTCCTCATCCTCCTCGATCTCCTTGAGCCAGAGGATCGCGTGAACCCTCTGCCGCATGATTCTGTAATCCCTAGCGAGTTTTTCCACTGTGTAGACCTCGGGGTTCTTCTTGTGCAGTCGATAAATCTCTGCCTTCTCGGAATCCTTGAGATACGAGCCTCGCGCGCCGGGCTCCTGAACCTGCTTCAGCAGCACCGTCGTCTCCTCCAAGCGACTCCTCCAGCTGTCACAGTAGGCTTTCCCTCTGCGGTTCTCCGCCTCCAGCTGGAAGAGCCTGTCCTCCGTGTCCTGGAGGTTTGAGAGGACCTCCGAGGGGGACTGGCCGTTGAAGTGGTCGCCGGCAAGGCCCGTCGACCACGAGGAGGAGCTCTCCCATGCTGCGTCGAAGGAGCCTCCCCCGGCGGGCGAATCGGTGGAGAATGAGAGGATTCTGGAAGTGGTTCGGGAGAGGAGGCTGCCGTGACGGAGCGACGACGCGGCCACGCGGTGCGTGGAGGATGCGAGACGGTGAAGGGCTTGCATTGTGAGTGGGGAGTGGCGGCGAGTGAAATGAGTGACGGAGAAAGTAGAAGCTGATATTAAGGGACTAATATTTTCACAAGAAAAAAAAAACTAAAATTATTATTATTATTATTTATTAGTAGTAGATATGTGTATGTATGTAAAAAAAATATTAAAAATTATAAACATATACAATATTAATATATATTCTAATATTTCTATATTTATATATGTCATATATAATTATAATTTATATAAATAGTTATGTTAAAAGTTATAATCATTATAAAAACTAATATAATAATTCTGTCTTAGACGGATGTGATGTTTTTAATTTATTGTAATTCCCAAAAAAAGAGATTATAATTTATATTTTTACTACCTAAAAACATTATTTTGATTTATATAAATATTTTTTACCAAAATGTTATCCTTGCAAATGTTTTTCCAAAATATTTTTATTTATATAAATAATTGTTTCCAAAAAATATTAATAAGTACTTTTTAAATAAAATAAGTATTTTATGATTTTTTATGTGTTTTTCTAAGTTTTTTTTTAATTTAAAACAAGCAGTTTTTATGTTTCTTTTAAGAAGTTATCTACTTCTTACAAAATATTTTTTATGAGTATTTTTTCTTAATTTTATTTTTAATTTTAAACAAAAAGCTCAACAAATTTGGTTAATTTAATTAAGAACATTAAATTTGTGTTAAATTAATATATTTTTCTAAAATTATCCCTATAAATTAGACCAGTAAACATTAATGAATTATATTTATCTATTATCACATTATTTTAGATATAATGTTATTGAATGATATTTTTATGAAAAAATAATTAATGCATGAAAAATTATAAATTGGATATTATAAAAAGAATCAAGTTATATTTTTAATTTGGATTTTATAATAAGGATGAAACAAAAATTTAGATATATACAAAATTTAAGAAAAATATATTATATTTTATAATTATTCATTTTTTATAAAAATGTTTTCATTATAAAGAGAAAAATGACTAACATGAATAAATAATATAAAACAATCACTAGTTTTCTGTGTCGTTGTCCTTTAAACAGTGCCTGCAAGTAATGACCGAGAGTATGAATATCATTACTTCTAAAAAACCTACAGAAACTCTCAATGACCACAACCTTCGCCACTAAAATCGTGTCTTCGCTCCAATCCTCCACCTTATCATTGAGGTAATGGTTTCTCTTTTTTTTTTTCCTATTATTCTCATTTAGTCTCATGCTGAGTAAAGTTGTCCCTACTAATTTTTATTTTCAGCATATTTTAATTGGATTGTATTGATATTTAAATTTCCTAGAAGAAAAAATGAGAACTTAATGGGTAGTTTTGATAGTTTTCACATGAATGAATATGAATCAAAATCAAGAAATATAAAATTTGATATTCATCTATTTTTAACATTATTTAATTGGATTGTCATTATATTACATTTATTATGCTAACATGCTTTCATGCTATATCATGTATTATTTTTTTAATTAATTGCCTAATAAAGTGTTGACAATAGTTGTTCTCTCTAGTAGTTAGTTCCTTGTAGGGGTGGGAATAGGTTAGGTTAGGCCAAGCTTTAAAAGCTTTGAGTCTAGTCTATGATGAATTGTTAAGGCCTGAGCCTGGCCTATAGCCTATCAAAGGCTTTTATTTTGTCTCGGGCCTGACCTTTTTAAAAGTCTGACCTGACCTGATAGCTTTTTTAAAAGCCTTCTTTACATTAAAAAGAAAAAGGAAAGCCAATAATTTACATTAAAAAGAAAAAGGAAAGCCAATAAAAATAATAAGGAATATAAATGGGCACATGACTCACACTTAAATGTAATTAAAGTCTTACTTGATTATAGGAATGAAAGTTATGGAGTAGTAATGTGTAATCAAAGTCTGTTAGTTTCAAAAAAATAATTAATTGTACCCAAAAAGTAATATAAGTATATATTGGTACCCAAAAAATAATATAAATATATATATATAGGCCGGCCTATCAGGCTTATAAGGTTTTTTAATAAGTCTAAGCCTAATCTATTTAATTTAATAGGTTTTTAAAAAAGCTTGAGTCTAACCTTTCAATTAAATAGGTCAGGCTTTATGTAGGTCAGCTCGTAGGTCCTTGTAGGCCGGCCTGACCTATTCTCACCCCTAGTTCCTTGTAATGGTTCCTTTCTAAATTATGTTGATTATGTTTTCATATTAAGACCATTAAATTAGATACTCAATATCTAATTTAATTTCTATGCATCTTTGAATATCTTTTGTGCTTGTTGTAGTTACCTTTGGTGGTTGGTTGTTGTGTCCATATCTTACATAGTTGCAAATTTTAGCAAAACATTCTTGCTAACTTTGGCGGTAGGATCTTTATATTTGATTTTTACTCAAGGGAGTCATATATCACATTTTTGTATATTTTATTCCTAATAATCATATGGTTCCATTTCTTTTCTTGTGGCCCTATGTAATAAATATGTTGCCCAATAATAGTGTTTATCTATTGGGGGAGACTCTCAATATCTAGTTTAATTTCTATACACCTTTGGATATCTTATTTCCATGCTCCTTTGAATATGTCATAGTTTAATTTAGTTCGATTCTTTTGGTTGGCCTTGGAATAGTAGATTTAGTGTGTGTTTGGAAAATTATTATTCTTTCTCAACTCAACAATATGAATCTCAATATTTGGTTTAGTTTCTATACACCTTTGAACATGTCAGAGTTCAATTCAATTTGATTCTCATGATCAACCCTAGATTTATCATGTATTTGGAAAATCATTCCTTCTCAACTGAACAATATGGATGATTGGCTTCTTATTTTTTCCATCACAAATTAACAATCCATCAAAACATTTCTAAACGAGGGTAATATTATGGTTATGGTGCATCAATAGCAATCAAACACACCACTTTTAAACTATTTCTTAAACCAGGTGAACATAACGCAAATGGAATTGTTGTACTTAGAAGAGTTCGTTGTGTCAAACAACTTTAATGTTTAAATTTTTATTTTGGTAAATACTCTAATGTTTCAATTTGTAACAATAGGGCCTTGTCCAATGACACCAAAGTATCTTCCTCATGCAAAATTGAATCACTCTAAGTAAGCTTACAACATACATAAAATGTCCATATCTGCGACAAACAAACAAAAAACCTTAATGTTTATAACATTATGCCTAATGTTCTTAATGCGAGTGAAGTAACATTATAACGTATAGGAAAAAATTTTAGCCAATGGTACCAAAAGGGAGGCCTAAAGTTCGGATGCAAATGTATTTTAGATTATAAATTTAACAAAGCGACTAAAGTGTGTAGCACAATACAAAAATGTAAAATTGGTAGCGTGAGTGAAGTAATCTTTTGAGAATAAGGAAATGTTTGTATTCGCAACAAACATTTTTAAAATTGTCACACTCCACCAACATTGACAAAAAAAAATAATTTTCACACTCTACTAATGAGCACAAAATCCTCGTACTTATAAATTAATGTCTCTTCATCCCTAATGTCATCATATCTCACAAAACAATAATCAGGTTTCAAAAGTTTGTCCATCTATGAGTTATTAACACCGTGTTCTTCGTGTGAGATCCCTTATTCATGATTGTCTCACTAGAGATCGACCCATCATTATGATCTTCATCGTCGGCTTTACTTTTATACTTTTCCTTCTACTCCTTTGAAGGATGTTAGCTCTTGCTTTGTGGCCCCAGATCGAATTTCTCTCACAAAGCCTAGTAAAACCCTTGTATATGTTGTCATTTTACTTGAAGTTTCATCTTGGTAACACATTAATAGTTAATGAAATTTTTTTATGCTAGTCTTTGTTATTAATGTTTTCAAAAGTCGCCATAGAAACTTAAACTTTAATTGTATTTCGATCTAGAACACCAAATGGACAATTCTCATAAATATTATTGAACATTACTTTATTAGAGACCTATGATCGTGGCATGTTTTAATATAATATATTGTCTTTATTATTGTATGTGTGATATTAAATTTATTAATGTTGTAATTAAATCGAAAAGATAAGGATAGACTTTGGGTATGGCAAAATATTGGTGATGCAGATGAATCCAAAATGAGCCCACCGTTTGAGGCTGATCCCACTGAAGCTGGTCCCTGTGAGGTGACCAAGACTACAATTCATCACTTCTTTCTTTGGACCGTCATATATATCAACATGATGAATAATTGAATTTGAACCCTTCTGCAAGACTATAGTGTGAAGCATACTTGGCTAATTACTAATTAAGTTCTAGCTCTGACCTTTTCTTGTCTAGTATATGATGGATATATATTCCTTCGACTCACACCTACCCTACATGCTCCTTCACGTGCTGGTTGGTTGGTGGCTGTTGTGATCAAGTTAAGATTTCAAGGAATTGAAAAGAAAGCTAATAACAATTCAAAACCGGTACTATATATAATTCTTATCTTTATTAACTAATCTGAAGTTGATAAATGTATATATATGAAAGTGTGAAGAGTCTTTATTTTTTCATAGATATGACATATATCCTTCACAGAAAATAATTTTGATTGAGTTTAATAAAACTATTATGCACGATTAAATTCTCTCTAAAAAGTTTTAAATGTTTAATAGATTCATAACTCAATCTTAAAATTAGTGACTAGAACAACTATATGTATCACTTGCGATTTACATAATTCATTCATGAAGAATCTTTATTCAATTCCACAAGGCGAGGAAAAATGAGGATCGATGGTATTTCATTGCTCATGAATTTCGATTTTGAAAGTTTGATTATCGTGTACACAAACAATAAAACTTAATTATTTAATTAGGTTTCGAACATCAGACTTAATTCAGATGAGAATTTTGATCATGGCGTGATCATAAACTAGTTAAAAACAGATAATATAAAAATGGTGGCAGGAATATATAGAAGCTTTTCTACAAGACAACAATCTAAGCAAGGGAACTCACCAAGAAAAAAGAATATATAAACAAGAACAAAACCAAGAAGTTTTTCCAGAAGACAACAATCTAATCAAGGGAACTCACCTTTAAAAAAGAATAGAGAGAAAGAGAGAGAGAAGAAACTAAACTGAACTAGTACTATTTGGAAGCTAATGCATAAAGGCTTTATATATGAATTATTGTTTTTATAAAAGCATGCATACATATGAACTGAATATATAACTAAAGTCCACTTTAACTGTATTCTGATATGAACAGGATTCAATATAATTGAACCCTTTTATAACTAAATATTTTCATCACATAAAATATATATATACCTATAATTCACTCTCATAAAGAGCATCATTGGGGAAACCATTAACAGTTAGATCAGCCAAGTTAAAGTCATTATCTAAGAGCAAACCATCAGAGACATGATCCATGCTAATAGTGGTAGGCCTTATTGAGTTACCCGAACTTGGAAGAAAACCATTGTTCTTTACATAATCAAAAGAGTAACCACTCTGCTGAGGCAATTGTTGCTGTTGTTCTTCTTGCTTCTGCCAATTAGGAAACGGTGCAGGCACTTGATGAAACTGGTTGTTGTTGTTGTTGTTGTTGTAGCTTCTGCCACTAACTGGTAGCACTACCCTACTACTTGTGTTGTGGTGATGAACCTTTTGTTCAGTACTACTATTTCCTTGTTGAAAATTCAAGGTAATAGGGCCCTTATGGACCCCTAGTGTTGACATGGTTGTGCGAGGACACCCTGTGAATTGTTGTACTAATGCTCTAAAATTGGTGGGGTTGGCATTGAGAAGTGTAGTTGGGGTTCTCTTAGAGGCTCTAGACCTTCTTCTTATTGGTTTGGATACATTACCCTTTGGACTCAATTGGCTCAAGATGCTATTGCTCTCTGATGAAGGCATGGTAGGAGTGGGAGAACTAGAGAAGCCTTCTGTGGTGTTTGGTGCCAAAGCATGATGATCATGATCATGATCATGATCATGGCCATGGCTATCCATTAGAGGTTGTTGATAGAACTGCATCCATTGATCAGTAGTGGCAGTCATGGTCATGTTATCCCTCATGTGGGTTTGGAAGTAGGTGTGTGGTAAAAGGTGAGGATCAGTGATCACTCCCTGACTCTATGGCATCTTCGTTTATTTTAAAAGAAAGAACGAAAGTTGGCTCTATTATGTACACATGTGCCTTGTAATGGTCAAAATAAAAATGTCCAAGTTTTGACTATTCTTTGATAGGGACTTTGGAGAAACTTGAAACCAAAGAATAGTGTGTTTCCAGGAAATAGCGTGTTCATATTATTATTATTTCCACAGACTACATGTATTCATTCTCTACTAACATGTGGTTTTCTGATAAAACTAAAGCCAATTTTTTTAAGTTTAATTTCTAATTCAAGTCTTATGAATAAAAAAATAATTGAAAGAGAAGACATATTTTACTAAAAGTTAATCAGTCAAATTTTTCAGACAAAATCAATAAATATTTCCCATCAAAATCTCAAATAGCAAAAAAAAGTCTTACCCAAAATACTTTTATTCAGATTAAATAAGATTATTATAAACAATAAAAAAATTATTTAACACAATACACTATTATATACCTTGAACTCAAATCATATATTATTATTTAAGTTATAAAAACCTCGTGTGAGGTTAGATGATATATAATGGCATGTTCATACTAGTGGCGACATGAAAATCGGGATTAACATCACTTTTGGACTCTTTGTTTGTTATGTTGGAGCATTAGAGGGGGTCTAAGTGATATTGGTCAGAAAAATGTGTACTGCAAAGTTGAAAATGATAAGGTCTACGTGCTCTAAGCCACCCACCCACCCACCATACCTTGTTGATCAAAGTTTCATGTTTTTATACTATAGATGACCGTATGATACTTGTTATAGTAGATAACGATTCAACTTGACAGCCCACTTGTTTTTACTAGAAGCAAAGTCTTTGTCAAATTGATCTATAAGGAAAGAAGAGAAATTAATATGGAATACCGACAATATAAATAGCATACCAAGTCTCTTTTTTAACATAGTTAAGTGAAAGGACAAACAAACACTGGGATCAAAGTCTTAAAAAACAGTCTGTGATATCATGATTTGAGTCATATCGTAAAAAAATTTAACTGCTTGTCACCATGATCGATCCCATTAATTATATTTTTTCGCCTTATTAACAAACACCACCAGATATTTAAAACGTTTACTGGGATTTATACATAAACACGGTACATCTCTCCCCGCTAATATATATATTTAGAACCTGTTAAGATTTACATTTGTGCTAGTAAAACACTGCAAAGGCGTTCACTTTGCTACTGCTCTAAATATATATATATATTGTATTGCCTTTTGTTTTTTAACTCTGTAACTTGAGACAGAAATTTCATATTTTTGGAGAATTTGTAATTTAATTAATTTGAAACATTTTCCATAACTTTGTGGGTGTCTTTTGATTTTTGTTACATGTTTAAATGATCACTGAATAGAATGAAATAGTAAAAGATTGATAAAAGAGAAAATTTTTAATTTTGTTACTCAATAAATCAGAGGACAATTTTGTATTTGAAGCACAACAACATTCAAAATTCAAACTTATTAATTTGTTACTATTATCATGATTATACTCAATATGAGTTTATTTACCTATTTAAGTTTACTTGTATGGAAACTTTCTTTACATAAACTCTGAGTAGATTCGATAAACTTTAAGTAAATTTGGTAGACTTTTTCGAGTTTATTATCAAGTCAATGAGTTAATAAGTTAAACAAGTTACATTAAAAGGTATGTAAGTCATTTTAGTTTATTATCTATCTGTTACCTTTATTAAGTGTGTTGTTTTCAAATTGAAAAATATTCACATCTAATAACATCAAATGTTTGTTTTCTAATAATATCAAATTCTCGATGGAAATTACTACTATTATAACATTGGTAAATTATTATCTAGTAGTAATGTATTACTAGACTTAATTATTTATGTATTGTAAAATTTATGATTTATTATTTTACTTAATTATATTGTTGAAATATTTAATTGATATGTTATTTATAGATATTTTATTATTATTTTTTATGAAGTGAACTCTTACGAATTTATGAGTTGAATCCATGAGTCGAGTTTATAAAACTTTCATAAATTTACATAAACTTTCGAGATTATTCATCTTGATTATTGTAATCTTCATCTTTTCAAGCAATAGCCTTCTTTTCTCTAATAATATTCCTCCTAGATCCTGTAGAGCCTTAGGCCAATGAGGTAGTCACCTAACGACAGACTCATAACAAAAAAATTACACAGTTGATGACTTTTAGCTAGTGTTAATTTCTATTTGTTGGTTCCTTTCACAAGCAGAGAACAGAGGTATAAAACACTCGAAAATATCATCTTACAGAGATTGTAGATGGGTATCAATTCGACCAAATTCTTGGATCCTTAGAAGAAGAAAAAAAGGTGTACTTTGGACAAGAAATATTTTTCAAGATGATGAAAAAAACACAATAATTAGGAAACCCACCAAAGAATAAAGATCCGAGAACTTCATGCAAAAAAATTAATTTTGAATGGACTGAAGGCATCTTTAGCCAGACAATTACTAAAAATGCCTAAACTCCTCAGCAATATGTGATGTGTTTTTTATTGCAGGTTGAAGAGGAGAAATAAAATCAACACAAACTTAATCTCTCAGAAGAAAAAGGTGGGAAGGGGGTGTGTTGTAGAATCAAAACAAAGAAAAATTAAACTATATAGTATTTTAAAAGTTATATTAATAATAAATTATAATTAAATAATCATATAAAATTTTACATTATTCTCGATATATGACCATTAAATTAAAAAAAAAAACCTTGTAGAATCCTTCTTTCATCAATATGAGAAAATCTTATTCTCGATAACCTTGTAGACTCTTACAATTTCATACAAATGCTAAAAAGTAAAAACTGTAATGTAAGTATTTATCATTTAATTTTCAACCAACAATATCAACACTTCTTTGTATCTCTATAATATCATACTCATTGTTTGAACAGTGAGTGAAACAGTCCTATACAAAAAGTTTGCGCAATTCGTCGCAGGCAAAATGACTTATTAGAGGTCCCACTATTGCCAGCCTACACTGTATTTAAGGTGTGCGTAATTATAACAACCCAAAGCGCCGGTCGAATCTCATAATTAATTAATTGGATAAACAATTATTTTTGTTAAAATATATATAAATTCATCTTAAAAGATGAAAATTTATCTTTTAAAATTAACACAAATTCATTTATCTATTAATTTTTATCTGTTACCAATAAAAAACCTACATGACACATTTAGAGATAAATTTATCTTCGTTATACACGTCTAGTAACCAAAATGATTATTTACCAAAAATATAATTGAATCTTCATCTTTTTCTTTTTTAATCTTTACAAACATAATATTATAATAAACATTTATAAAAAATAAGAAAACAAACATAAATTAGAACAAATATAATAATAAGTATAATGTGTATGTTGCTATGAGATTTCTATTATTATGCTTGCAATGATTAAAAAATTGAAAAAAATGAAGATTAAAGATAAATAGTCATTTTTGTCTTCAAATGTGTAAAGCACTAACAAATTCATTTTTAAAAGTGTCTTGCAGACTCTTTTATTAATGGTAACGGACCAAAGTTAATAGATGGATGGGTTTGTTACATTTTTTTGGACTAAACTTTAAATTTTAATCTTTTAGGAATGAATTTATTAACGTTTTACATATTTATAAACAAAAATGATTATTTATCTTTAATTAATTATCAAAATTAATTATATAAAATCTTTCAAACTGAATTTTAAATTGTGGCTAATTTTCTTAAAAAAATCCAGCTGAAAGGCATCTTGAGATACTAATCCGATTATAATTGTGGGAGAGAAAAAAAATTATTTCCAAATAATTATTATTTTAATTTATTAATATTTAATTATATTTTTTTATTTATATTTCTTATAATATTAACGATGGATAAAAAAATTATAAATAAATTAATGATGATATAAGATTAATTTTATAAAATTATTATTGTTTTATATTTATTTTTTATTATTATTTATCTATGTAAAATAGTCTAGACGACTAATATTTTGGGTCGGAAACAAAGTATTATATCAACAGAGTTAATCTATGTAAAGAAACAAAAAAGAGTTAATTAAACACCTTATTGAAAAAAAATAGTACAGTAATAATTTTCATCCTAGGTGGAATCAATCGCAGTGAAATAGTTAAATATACTAGAATCAATTCAAATTACAAGTATAAAACAAGTAAAGAAATAGTTCAGTTTTCATTTCAGTAAAGAAACTTTATGATTCTGATTTATTTTTCATGTGGGATGGATTCCCTAAAATCACAAAAGGGGTATGCAGTGTATATATATACCAAGGATTAAAGTGCTTTCCTTAAAAGGGTAAATTTTTATTTGCCACTGCCTCTTAGGTGGACGATTTGCCTACATCAGTATTCAGTATAAAACTTTTTTGTCAAAGCATGTAAAATGTCCTCACTTCATTGGAAATTGAAAGGGCTTAACTAATTAATCATTAACAATTTAATCACAAACTTCTATTTTTAATTTAATATGTGTAAAATGTGCGTGATAATTAATTATATTTCACTAATTAAATAAATTAAAATAATTTTATGTGTTTTACAGCATTAAAATAATTTTGTTACTATCAATCTTAATTGTCACTATGTGTAACAAAAAAAAAAACTTAGTTGTTATATTTTAGTTGAATTAGTTAATATCCAAATTAATAACTCAGTAATCGAACCGTACGAGTGTTTTCTTCTCATTTAAATATAAAGAACAATGTTATATTTTATTATCCAAATATTAGCTTGGCATGCACTTGTTTAGAAGGTCAAGCGAAATTTCCAAATATATTAATTAGCAATATATCATATTATCATGAAGTGTTTTTGTAATTATGCTTTACATTATAAGATAGATGTAAATAAAATGAATATGCCTACATCCATTTGTTTTTCTATAACGAAATGGGGAATTTTTAGTACCAAAAACATGGGAAATTTTAAATATTGTTGTAGCTTAATAGCTTTTATCTCATATTTCATCAAAATTAAGGATGTATACGTTGTTGGGACGGATCCAGAACTCACTTAAGAGGAAGTTGAATTTTCTATTAATTCTTCCTTTTCTAATTATTTAAGTATCTAATTTTTAATAATCAATAATAAATTCTGCAACATTTTACTAGTTTTACACATAAACTAAAACTAATTTTTATTTCAAACAATAAAAAAAATGTAAAAGGAAAATCATCAACTAATCTACCCAAATTGTAATGCATTTGTCCTTGTAAGCAAGGGTGAACACTTCACTTGTTAAGTGTTGTAAGTTCAACCATTTCTCTATTCTTATTCTATAACAAAGTTCTCTGTATGATCCAAGAGCACATGATAATTTCAAACTTCACCATGTGATCATGCAATAAATTAATTACTTTCAACACAAATTTAAACTATGTTAACTGAGTCAAATACTTTGGCTTCTGTTTCTATTTAATTATTGGATTTTATTATTGTTATTCAGTTATTCACGTTTAAGATTATGTTGTTAACGTGATGATTGATTAATTAGCTATTTTTTTGGAAATTAGGTGTAGTGTTTTTTTTTAGAGGGAGTTAGTTGTAGTGTTTTTTAAATATGCACTGAACATTTATTCTTAAACATGCACTGTACCAAACGCAACAAATCTAACAAACTTTCCTGTCAAATACATCTATAAACAAATGTGGTTCCAGACTTCAACGAGAATGGACAAATGACTAATAAAAAAATTATCAAGTAATTATATATCATATCAATTTTAAAACAAAATATTTATAGTTTGATGTTCCAATTCATCAAATTACATTAATAATCTATCAAAATACAAAAATGTCTATCTTAAATGACACGAAAATAATTAATAATTGAATTTACATTCATTTCTTAACAATTTTCATTTTTAATGTATATGAACAAATAGTCAATAAAAGATTCATCTTCCATCTTATTTTAAAGTACAGTCTTCCTACTAAAACATTATAAAATATGGAAAATCAAAAATATGTTTTCATAATTAGGAATTGGAAATTATAACAATCCCCAATCACTCCAATGAGACTTGTTTATATGAAATTTGAAAACAAAAACTACTTCAATTGCATAAAAGTAGAATTGAATAATTAGATATTAACAAAGCAAAAGAAAAAATAATTATACAATAACTAAAATTTGATAAAAATTTCTTTAAAAATATAAAACTACTAATGATTTTATGATTTAAAAATGTTAAGAGATAAAAATCGATTATATAATAACAAAATTTTGATAAAATATAATATTGAGATGAGATTTTATTTTAAAAAAATAAGATTAATGTTGAGTTTATAATTTTTTTTAAGTTAAGAAATAATAACTAATTATATAATAATTAAAATTTAATATAATATAATATTTAATTTGAATCAGATTTTTTTTACTAAATCAAAAAATAGATTAAAAAAAATTATTGTTTTTTAATTTGAAAGGAGGGCTATTTGGCAAGGCCCCCATACCCACAACTTCAGTCAGTCCCTGTTTATAAATACCCGAAACTCCTCGAGTACCAATAATTTCACTTATTTTTCACTATTCTTTGAACACTTTCTAATCGGAGTCTCTATAAGTGTCACCTTCAGTCAGAATACTTTGAGATTTATGATTATAAGTTATATGTTAATTAAAGTAATTACAAAAATAAGTTAAGAATTACTAAAATAAACTCATGTACTAGATATATTTATTTTGGTCAAACCAACTTTTTGTAAAGTAGCTAAACTAACTAATAGTATAAATTACTAAAGTGATTTATCAAACACACCTTAAAGAAATGTTTGATAGATGATAAATTTTTGTATACTTTGAAAATCATGAATCTTGTGAATGATGATTCCTGATAATAAATAAAATTTATTGGGTTGGTTATTTTAAATATTTTAGATTTCTATGATAATTAAAGAGATACCTAATAGTTTTTTTAGTTATCATAATTTAATAAGAGTAACATTTTTTCCTAGATTAAAAGAAAAATTAACTTGTGAAAGAGAGATTCTCGCCTCCCCTACCGAAAATTTTCATAAAAAATTAGTTAAAAATACATTCCCAAAAAATATCATTTCTCACGAATATTATTTTTTAAAAATAGAAACCAAACATAAAAAATTAAGATTTTCAATCTAAAATTCTTAACCTTAAATTCTCACAAAACTAAAAATTTCATCCCTATCAAAGGTCCTAACATTATCATAATGAATCTCGACGTCTCCTAACTTTTAAAGCGGTAAAATTGTAAGTTCTTCTCTGTTTCCAGATAAAGTCTTAAAGAAGATTATCCTCTCATCATGTCTGTTTATTTATGTAGGGATCAAACGGTATAGTTTGACGTGCCAAATGCCCTAGCTAGTCAATATTTGCTTTTTGGCTATGATTTTTTTTTTTGTCTCCATAGCTTATTTTATCTTTAGTATGATAACGATGTAATATAATACTTGAATTACACATAGAAAATTACATTAAGAAAATTAAATTAATATAATGCATGCACCCCAAGAACATCGCGCGATAGAGTGACATAATGAAATTCGTGAGAAATATATACAGCAATTGCAGTCAACGGAAAGAGACATGGACCCATAAGGCTATGCTTCACGATGCTTGGAATATATGGAGTGAGGACCACTTCATTTAATGATGAAGAATTGTCTGAAATGTTGCATTCTATCTTCAATTCAATCAATATCATGCATGAGCTCGTGTGTGTGTATATATATATATATATTCTTAGGCTTGACTAAGTAAAAGAACAAAAGAGGAAAATTAAAAACATATAACATAAAATTATAAATATTACATAGAACCTTAAGTTATATATAAATCATAAGATTATATATATCCAATGAAAAAAAGAAAGAGAAAAAATAAACCTATTTAAACACTAATCGGTTTTTATCTATCACGTAAACTACTGATCTTCTAAATCTTATTCTAGCATCTATAAGTGTATGATCATATGAAATTTCTTTCAATATATATTTGAACGAAAACATAGCATACTAAATTTCCATGCTACTGTAATCATATTGTTAGTGTGAAGTGAGTCAAACATAAGAATTAAGTCATATAGTTGTAACATATAATGGCAAAACGAAAAATCTTAAAAGAACTTGACATGCTACCAATCCTCTTGAAAGAAAGGGGTCAATTTTTTTTGTTCTATTATCTTGAGGTTAACTATAAAAAAAAGTTATATATTTATATAAGTTTCATACTTGAATTTTGACTGATAAAGAATTTCATCTTTTTTTTAAGTTTTATCTTTTCTCCTATCTTCAGAAAAAGGAAATAAATGTCTTAATCTTTGTTAGCATCCATGAAACATTTATTACGGCATATATGTAGTCAAACTTAATTTTCAGTACACAGAGGAATAGAAGTGGATTGAGGAAGGGAAATCTGACTTTTGTGTAATGCAATTTACATGGAAATCAACTTTGACTAGCTACTTTCTTCACTATTCTTCGTTGTTGACTCTTCTGCTTGTTCAATTCAACGCACGCCAAAAAAAAAAATACTAATTACCAATCAGTGTTGACAATTATATTTCCTTAGGAGAAGTGTGCATAATAGTCATATTATCCAAAGGGTCGCACGAATGCATATTGGATATGTGAGTGAAGTTCAACCTAGTGGCGTATATTCAATTAGTGTATGTTTGAATTTCAATTAAAAAAAAGTAAAATTCGATTAAACTTAAATTTAAAAATTTTAAGTTTAGTTAAAAGTAAGTTTAAAGTAATTTGATTTATGTTTGGAGAATTTTAAGTTCAACAAAAAAGTAAGAGAGAGATAACTTTAAAATAAACTTCAGTTTGAGAGAAAATAACATTTAATTGGAAAAGTAATTTGTCAAATAAACAAGTGCAGGATTTCATGAAAAGTAAGAGAAAGATAACTTTGAAATAAACTTCAGTTTAAGTGAAAATCACATTCAATTAAATTGGAAAAGTAATTTATCAAACAAACAAGTGCAGTGCCATATTTCATGAAAAGTAAATTTTAGTTTAAGAGTTCAAATGTCAAATCAAACACACCCTTAAATTAAAGGGCTCACATCTAATGTAAGGTCATGGTCATGTCATTTGCATCATAGCTAGCAAGCAAGGTTTCAAATATATACTAAATATGAGGATGAATCCTTTTAAAGAGGGAGGGAAAAATATTTCTTATCTCAAAGTTACATGTTAGGTTTATGAGTTTAACCTGATTGCCTATGTCCAATGCCTTAAATAGAAAAGGAAATGTATCGTATGCAAGGTGTTATATGTTAAGAATTATTATGTCTTTGTTGATTGATTAAGTGTATGTTTGAAGGAGTGGTATAAAGAAAGAAACTCGGTTATTTTTTTATGTGGTGACAGTAAAACAACCCAGTGTTGCTTCCAAATTTTTACATTTTTTACATGATTTTGATTGACTCACTTTACAATCAAACAGGCACTAAGCTTCCAGCATGGTGGTGTAAGTGTTTTTGGTTTTTTTTTTTTTTTTTGAAAGGCGTGTTTTTGGTCAGATGCTACTGGTCATATCAAGTTAACATGGTTAAGGTCTTAAAGAGCTATTTATTTTATGAAAAATGCTTTTATTTTTAATCATAAAAATGTCATCTTATTTTTAAAAATTTGTATGATAATAACTTAAATAATTTTTTATACAAACTTTCGTAAATAAGAAAAATAAGGTAATACTTTTTCTAACTAAAGGTAATAAGGTAATACTTTTTCAAACAACGGTTCCTAATCTTTCACCTCAATAATGATATGCGTTGTTTTGTATGAGACTCTCAATGTCTGAAATTTACATTTAATCCCAATTAATCAAGGTTAAATTAGTGAGGTAAAATCACATTTATTGTTATCATTCAAAGGATTGAAACTCCAAAGTTCAAACCATACTAAAAGAAATTTAAATTCCTTACACTTTGACTAACAAGTAACAAGCATTTTCTATACCTAGTATTTCAAAAAGATACTAAAAAAACAATTATCTTTTCTTCTTTTGATTTTCTCTCTTACCAAACTACTAAAATTATCTGAGTATTTACTCTTTTCTTTTATTTCATTTTCTTCCTTGATCAAACATACCATACCATAAGAGTTTTCTTCTTGATTCTTAACCAGTGCTTATATATATATATATATATATATATATATATATATATATATATATATATATATAAATTAACCAGTACTTGGTATATATTAGAAAAACTGTTGACAAATTCAAAGGAACACTGTCGTAAGTAGTATTAAAACACAAGTCCCTCACGAGGTTGGAAAGATCTCATCAACCTCTTTGCTTTTGTATATATGGATGGCTCCATGGAAGAAGTTACGCATAAATAAAGACGAGTGAAATTGTGTGTATTGGAGGGGAGAGTGCCACACCAATTACAGTCAAAGTACAATTTACAATTAATTGGCATTTGGCAGCTACTACAGACTACAGTTACAACAGCACAACTGGACGGAACATGCACAAAACTTGAATTACAAGTTCCGATCAAAAGTCATTTGTACCCTCACAAGCTAAAACCTACAATGATTATTCTCATTTCTTTCTCTCACTTTTTTGTGTGTGTACAATGATGACGAGATTTTTCTAAAAAAAAAAAATCTCGTCCAAACTACACAAATCTCCCCCACTACTAGGCCGACGCTAGTAGGTTTCATTCCTTTCTCGTTATTCTACAACTATTTCAAGTATTGTAGTAAGTCTGGGTCTTCTATATCTTTTGAGAAGCAAAGAAGAGCATACGACACTTACAGAAGAGAGAGCCATGCATGCACCAGCAACCCATGGTGGCAGCTTGAGCCCCAGTGAAGGATAAAACACACCAGCAGCAACTGGTATAGCCACAACATTGTAAGCCATGGCAAACACGTAATTCAATCGAATACGAGTAAAGGTCTTCCGTGAAAGATCGATGGCTGTGATTACATCTTCCAAGCTATTTCTCATGAGGACATACTCAGCAGCTTCTATTGCAATGTCAGTTCCTGCCCCAATCGCCATACCAACATCAGCAGCAGCTAATGCAGGAGAATCATTGATACCATCACCCACCATTGCAACTATGCTCCCATCTTTTTGGAATGAACGTACAACATCAGCTTTTCCTGCTGGCATAACCTCTGCCCTAACATCTTGGATGCCAACCTGTCATACAATACGTTTGTTAACACAAGTTTGACGACAACATCAACTTTTATATAAATTTTATGGTGCAACTCAATACGTAAGTAAATTTTGCTTTAAACAGACAATTGGTTTTATAATTCACAATAGAGAGCTAAAGAAACTGGTAACTAACGAGTAAAACATTTAAGTTACACCAGTTCTTTCAACTATACTATAGTTATGAATAAGAAAACCAAGAGTAGGCCTGCTCAAAAAGAAGAACGCCAATTATAGGTATCAAGCTTTTTCATCCCTTGATTTCAATCATGCCTTTTCTACAATTCAATTCAATTTTCCTACTAAACACCAAAACTACAATACTTGTATGTTTATTGGTCTTCTTTGTACAGGCAAGATTACAGTAGTTGAAAGCTGATCCTAGAAGCATAGCCTTTGAAATTACACTCCAATAGTTATCAGAAGTCAGAACACAGATTTTAATGGCGAATGCAAATAAAACATACTACAAATTATACAAACCTCCTTGGCAACAGCGCGAGCTGTTCTCCAGTTATCTCCTGTAACCATAACAGGTTTGACACCCATTTTCTGGAGGCCCTCTATAACTACAGCAGCCTCTCTCTTTAGTGGGTCTGCAATCCCCAAGGCTCCAGTTAATATATCATTATATGCTACCAGTATCCCTGTCTTTGCACTTTCTTCCAGCTCTACCACAAAATTTTCGACTTCTGTTGAAATATCTATGCCATTTTCCTCCATCAACTTCCTGTTACCAACCTATTGAGGACAAATTTCCTTGGTTAAGAAACTCTTAGGAAAGTAAGAAGCAAATCCCACAGTATGTAGAGATCAAGACAACCATATTAGGAAAGTAAAAGGACATACCAAAATATGCTTCCCATCTATAAAACATTGAACACCTCTTCCAGGAAGGGCAAAGAAGTCTGAGACATCAAAAAGCCACCCAGACTTTGCATCAGTTTTGGCATCATTCTCGGTACCAGTAGTAGCAGAAGAGTCATCAAAGAAATGAAAATGGCGTGCATATGCTAAAATTGCTTTTGCTAGTGGGTGTTCACTGCTAGCCTGAATCATAAAATTAAAATGAAATATAACAAGTCATAATTGGTTCCCTTAATGGCATCAAACAATAAATAGAAGGGCATAATTTTCTGATAATCAAACATATAAGAAGAAATTATGATTTGTTAATCTACTATAATCTTGTTCCTCATGCCATGATGGCATGCCATAACACTATGCGAGAAGTTAAGCTGTCTGAGAAAATTGAAATTCACCTCAGCAGAAGCCACCAATTTAAGAAATTCTCCACGTTCCATTCCTGTGAATGTCTTGGCAGCAGTAACAGTGGCTTTTCCCTGAGTTAGAGTGCCTGTTTTATCAAATATCACATACTTCACCCTCTGAGCCCTTTCCAAGGCATCTCCTCCTTTAATTAACACTCCATTGTTAGCCCCAACCCCTGTTGCCACCATGACAGCTGTTGGTGTTGCCAAGCCAAGTGCACAGGGACATGCAATCACTACTACAGATATTGCGAACATTAGGGCAAGAACAAAGTGATTTCCATTTTCTGGCAGCCATTCTTCTGGGTAAGCTCCAATAGACCCAGCAACATACCTATAGATCCAAATTTAAAAAGAAGTAGGAATAAGCATTCCAATCACATTAGAAGCCAACATCTATTTATATGCCCAAACCAGTTAAGATGACCTTACCAACCCAATAGTGTCAATAATGCTAAAGAAACAACCGTAGGAACAAATATGCTTGCTACCTGCAAACCAAGAGAATGGAACTTAAGTTCATATCTAATATTTGTTCAATCATCTATGGACCAATCAACTACTCAATGTAATACAATCAACCAAAAATGAGAGAGATAGAGAGAGAGAGAGAGAGATAGATAGATAGATAGAGAGATAGATAGATAGAGAGATAGATAGATAGAGAGACAGAGAGAGAGAGACTATTTTTGAAAATGATGAGCAAGCAAAAACAGCCCCTACATTTAGGATGAAAGCCACAAATTGGAATAACTACATTCATTAACACCCCAATTTTCAGTGATCATAGAAGCTTCAAAAGACTACCCCAAATTTACAAGCTTAACCAGATTAGCCACAAAACAGTCAAACAACAGACTAAATGTCGATTCCTTTCTGCTCGATGTATCCTTTTTTAGGATGAGGATATGCCAACTTCCCCAAGTTTCACTTAACAAAATATAAAGTAACAACCACAGTAGAACTACAATCCATTCATGAACCACTATTACCATCCGTCTCTCTATATCGCCATAACATATATATATATATATATATAAAGTTATATCAGGGTGGTAAATATAACTTAACAATTGGAATTGACAAAATAACAAGAATTGCAATATTTGAAGGGAAAAAATATGCCAGGTCACCCTGAAACATGAAACATTTGACTGAACTGAGAACTATTTCACAAGCTAATCCTTTCTTTATCACAAAATACTCTAAGCAAAAGGCATACACTATGAAAGTAACTCCACCAAAACATAAAAGGCATCCCAAGTGCAACATAGACAAACACAACCATGACCAATATACTTACATAATCAGCAAACTTCTGGATGGGAGCTTTGGACATCTGGGCCATCTCAACCAAACTAATAATCTGACTCAAAACTGTATCAGATCCTACTTTGGTAGCTTCTACGTGAAGGACGCCATGCAAATTTATTGTGCCTCCAATAACGGAAGCATTCACCTCCTTCATAATAGGTACAGATTCACCAGTTACCATGCTCTCATTTACATAACTTGATCCCCAAGTAACAATACCATCAGCAGGAACCTTTGCACCAGGAAGAACTTTCAATGTGTCCCCAGGTTGAACAAGCAAAGAATCAATTTCCCTTTCTTCAATAGATTTACCGCCTAAAAATCAATATAATTTTAGTTGTTGTCATCAATTTCACCCAGAACATGACATATGTCATAAAATTCATTTATGATTTATGATCTTTCAACCTACATATAAGATTTTTTTTTAAGGGAACCTACATATAAGATAATCAATGCCAAATATGTTTCATATCCCTTTTTTATTAATAAAACAAAGCAAATAGAATGAAAGTCATATGCACCTTTATCTTTGACAACTAGTAAAGCTGTTGCAGGAGCAAGTTCTACTAATTTCTTGATAGCATCAGATGTCTTTCCCTTGGCAAGGCATTCCAAATACTTGCCCAACAATACAAATGTTATGAGCATAGCACTTGTTTCAAAGTAAGTTGGAGACCAAAATCCAGTAAGAGCACCATATAGAAGAGCACAAACAGAATAAATGTAGGAAGCAGTAGTTCCCACAGCAACCAGGACATCCATGTTTGTAGAACCATTTCGAAGAGCTCTGCCGGCTGCAATGTAGAAGCGCTTGCCAATCACAAATTGGATGACACTCACCAATGCCCATTTCAACAAATCACCCATGAGGAAAGGCCCACATCGCCAAAGTAACAAGGAATAGAATGGTGGAATATGAGGACAAACTACCCTCATGAAGAAGAGAGGAATCTGAAACATGCAACCATGCATTGAGTAAAAATACATTCAAAAGATCAAACAAGAACCTAAAAACACAAGGGGGTGTTAACACAGTATACAGACTCAAATTTTGAATAGGATCATTTTTTCCTGTCAGCAACTGAGCAACATCAAATCTTGTGTTTCTGTATATAAATTTTTCATGAAGAGAAAATGACATGATATTATGAAAAAACACCTCTTTTATTTATGTGAAATTAGTGTATGTATTAATTCCCCATGAAGCATATGTTTATCGGATTTGACAATTGCAGAGTCCCAACAGATGGTAGAATGCCTTAATGTTTGAGAATACTGCAGCAATAAATGATTTCTATCCCAATCCCCTGTATCTCCTTTACAGCTCTATTTTTCCTTCCTCAAATGCAATATATCTAAGAATATGTTTCTATGAATAGACAAGACATTTACTCCAAATATTAGTGTAAATGTGTTTTCAAGATAAAGCACAGTTCACAACTTTACGCAAATAATATGTAGCTGTTTTCAGTGTCAGTACATAATCTAACAAGAATTTTGACGTGATTTTATGTATCCATAGAGATCAAAGTTAGATGGAAAGGAATACAAATAAAGAAAAAAAAAAGGAAATACAATGAAACTATATGATTGTTATATGAATTGAGAATTTAAAAAATACTCACACTAAGAAACAGACTGGAGATGAAGAGCCGAAATATGGTTGAGATCTCCTCAACGTCTTTAGAAGCCATTCTTGTATAAGGGCTTCTAACATGTAATTTAAACTTTCCATTGCTTCCCTCCTGGATTGCATCAACTACGGATCTAGAACTGAGAACTTCAGGATCAAACAGAACATCCAATTCACCTGAAACCTTGTCAAAATGAAACTTCCTTACTCCTTTTGTGCTGCTAAGAATGCCTTCTAAAACTTGTGTGTCGATCAGACTGTACACACCAACCACCCCTAAAATTATTTTATCCTGCTCATTGCTTTCTATAAATGAACCATCAAAACCAGAATCTTCAATTGCGTTGACTATATCATCTTTACTAATTACACTGGGATCATATTCAACTTCACCTGATGAAGTAGCCAAAGCTACAACAGCCCTTTTGACCCCTGGAAGATTTCTTAAAATACCTTCAACAGAATTTACACATGCTGCACATGTCATACCTCCAATTGTGAACTGTCCCACCAGGGTTTCATGTGCAACTGTACTGGATTCAGGTAATATGTCTGCTTCAAACCCAGCATCTTCAATTGCATTTTTTATGTCTTCATCCTGGAATATGACAGATTTGAACACATAACTCAATATCTATCAAATACAAGCTTCCAGTACTATTTCACACAAATCACTCAAGAAACATTATGTTTTTATTCAATTAATATACGAATATAGCTGGCTCATCATCACTTAACATGCATCAGTGTAACAATAATATTGCATACTTCAGTAGTAGCAGAACCAGATGGTTGAAGGAATCCTGCCTTACTGACCAAATTATGATATCTCACCACAAAAGCAATAATATGCACAAAGTGAATGAGTTAAATGAGAGGAAGATAGATATCAGTTAAAGTTTTAGGAATATAAATTATCATGAGTCATCGATATAGAAATGTACATGCAGTAGAAAAAAGCTGTGAGAAGAAACTTCACATCAATTTTACTCAACATCATAACAGAAAACATTACACAGGAATAACCTGTAAGTCTGTAACCGAAGAGCCCGAAAAACCGTGATTTCATATCAAAATAAAACACACACACACACACAAAAAAATCCACTGCAGTCATAACTAACAAAAACAATTGCAATTACTATATGCACACTTTAAAAGCTGAGTTGGAGAATGTATGCCAGAGAAAAAGTTATATCATTCCTAACAGGCACACAGTAAATAAATGTCCACTTAACTGCAACACCAGCGAGCCAAAGCAATAAACATAGAAAGCAGACAAAATTCACCGGGAAAAAGAGGATAACGAGATAACCAACAGCATGATTACTGATTTAATGAGCACGCATCTCAATACAAAACGTTAAACGCAATTTTGACCAAACAGAAGCCATACAATCAATTAAGGCAAAAAAAATTAAAAAAGAAAATAACTAAACGGTAAAACCGAAAAATCATAACGGAAAATACTCTCGAGACTCTTTTTCCCGGAGAGATAACAATTAATGAATTGAGATTTTTTAAGAAAGGGTCTTGCTAACGTGATTAAGGAATTAAAAGGAGAAATATTTTATTGGAAATTATATGGAGCGCATTCCAATAAAAAGAACTCTCATTTTTACTTCCTTAATTAGTGTGCTGTAGTCTGTAGAAAAATACATTAAAACAAACTCACATTAAAGTTTATTCAAATAAATTTCTAAGTACGAGAGAAAAAGAAAAAAAGAAGATAAAAATGCAGTGCTCCTTAATTTAAAATTCCCCATAAATTAAAATCAAGTTATGCAGCTCAGGTTTTCTAGCAATTAACTGAGAGAGCTTCTATATATAAGTTAATTTTAACTTATTATCACATAAGTTCAATTCACTTTATCTTCTTTTATCTCCTTAATTTTTTTCTACTACAAGTGCTTACTGCAAAGAATTACAGTAGATTTTAGTATATCCAAACAAGACCTAATTAAATCTTAGTCAGCTAACACTTCAAGCAAGTTCAATTTTCCGAAGCAGTAAACGATGCAAAAGAAAATAAGTACGAGAGAGACGAACCTTGAGCAGAGCCGAATTGAAAACGACGTCGGCTTTGTTCTGAAGCAACGCGACAGAGGCGCTGATGACTCCGTCGAGTGATTTGAGAGCTGATTCGACGGAATTGGAGCAAGCGGCGCAGGTCATTCCGGTGACCGACACCTGAATCCGCCTCGCTCCGCCGTCGATTTCGTCGTAGGAGTCCAAGAGCCGCACGTCCTCGAGCTCATCGGAGTCGCCGGCGAGGGAAGTCAGCTGCAGGCCTCTGATTCCCGGCGCCATCGAGTGAGAGAAAAAAAAATAAAAACAGAATAAATTGTAAAGCGAGAGAAAAGTTAAAAAAAAAAAAAGGAAAAATATTTCGATGGCGAAGTTGCGAGAGTAACAATTTTTATAGCAGATATTTATATTAATGGTTTAATTATTTTAGTTTTTTTAATCTTATTAATACAAGATATTCACTATTTTTTTCATTTGTGTAATTCTCTTTTCCCAACTTTTTTCTTTTTTTTCTTTAGAAGACTCCAACTCAAGATTTGGAATCCAATTTAATATCACTAATACCAATTAAGAACGACTTATCGGTTTAATTATTTTAGTTTACTTAAATAATAACGCGACAGGTCTTAAAATCAGGTGGAAAACGAGGAATTGAGGGCGGTTTTGTTTCCGGTTTTGCCCTTGGACTTTTTGTTGAATTCCGACTGCGTCCGTTGTACTTCCACGAACAAGTTCGTTGTACTACACGTTTGCGTGTGTCCGCGAGAAAAAAATACTAAAAGCAAAAAATGGAAAACAAAGAAAAAAAAACTGAATACATTTTTATACTGATTAGTTCTATATATGATAAGTTGTTGATTTTGATAATGATTATCTTAAAGGTTATATTATTAAATTTGATTTTTAATATAATTAAAAAAAATTAATATCAATAGTACATATCCATTAAGATCTTATTTATATTAAGGTAAATGGAAAATAATAAAAATATTTTTTCACTTATTTAATTGAATAAAAAATTATAATCAAATAAAACAAACAAATGATATCTTTTTTGTCATTGTTTAATTAACTCTCACTTCTTTCCTCTGTTTCTTCACAAATTTAGAGAGAGAAAATCAGGCACATTCCATAGATATAAAAAAATGGTGTGTTCTATCATTTTATACTGAAAGAGAACATAAAAAATTGTGTTTTTATTACACCTTTTCTTTTCTCTCTAAATCTGCCATTTTAAACCAATTTTGTGTTGTAATTTGGTACGCTATCAAGTGAAGGTAAAGTAATATGGACCCAATTTTTTAAGCATCTGATAATACTAAATGAGTTTAATTTTAATGCTACTATATCGTTAGTGTAAAGAATTTTGTACTTCTAACATACTATAAATTATTTTATTATATGTAGTATTTCATAATTAGATAAAAATGTAAAATACATTTACATTGTAAATATGTTCTAATTAAATTTGTAATAAATATATGAAGAGAAATTATTATTACAGGAGTATGTGACACTGGTTAATAATTTTGTATGAAATGATTTTTTAAAATTAACTATTGAATTATGATACACTAGCTAGTTTTAACTATACTCGTCAAAATTTTAAATTAGATATTCATCTATATATTGTACATTTGATATTTTGATGCATTTTATAACATATACTATTATACATCAAAATAAATTATTCAATAAAATACTAGCAAAGTTTTAGTTTATATTTATTTTATCGAATCATTTTTTTGTTTTTATGGTTGAATCAATCAATAAAAATTAATATTCCTAAAAAATATCAAATAACATAAGTATGAGAAATTTTTGTTGAGAAAATATTACTATATTATTAATTTGAGTAAATTATACTCGCATCACTTGTGTTTTTCTCAAATTGTACCTTATATTCTTCCTTTTTTTTACATTACTTTTATTCTCTTATGTTAATATTGTTAACTAATGTCAATTGAAATATGTGAACAAGCGAAATTATCATAACATCTTTGTAAAAAATTGACCCTGTGAATGGATATTTCTTAAAAGTAATCATAGTTTTTCCTTTAATATTTAACTCTTACTTCGTTATTGCTAATATTTGAAAAAGATGTAATTTTTTATTGAAACATTATATCAAATACATAGTCATAAAAAATAAATGTTTCAAAAAAAGGAGTTAAAAAACACAGATGCAGGAGCAAAATACTAAAATTTGAAGCAAAAGACCATATTGCAATAAATAGGCATTGTAGGGATACACGTCCAACAAAAACGCATCAATCAAACAACCCAACATGCACCAAAAAAATTGTACTAAAAAAGAAGAAGAAGAAAAGGTATTAACACATGCGTACCAATAAGTTAGGTTTACGTTCAACAAAAAACTGAGTTCAAATCCAATTAGAGAAAGAAAGAAAAAAAAAAGTGTTAAAATATTTTGAGGTTGAAAATGGTGACATGTGTTTTCATGGAGTTTAGAGGAAAAAATGAGAGTATTTTAGACATAAATTTTTATTAAAAGTCATGTAATCAACATATATCTATTTTTGTTAAATTATTAATTGATGTTTAAGAGGGAGGAAATCTAAATATAATGTGAACTAAACAATTAAGAATTTTTTGTAAGGTGAAAAAAGAGGAGTGGTGAGTGCAATTTAAAAAAAAAAACACAAAAGATGTACCTATAATTTACTCGATAATTTTTCTTTAGTCAAGTGAGATTACTTCTCATAAATGCTTATAAATTTATTATCCTAGATTAAAAAGAAGAGTAAATTACTCTAACAAATTTTAGTATCAAATTAGACGTAATTTTATTCTTTTTGTATTTTTCTACACTGACTTTCTTTTAAGTTTAAAAATATTATAGTAATACTTCTTTATGTGTTAGAAAATATTACAATGACATTTCTCAATGTTACCTTGATATCATGTTAAATATTACACTAATATTACTTATAAAAGAGGTGAATGTAATAATAAAAAAAGTAGAGAACCATTGTATAATTACACAAAAACTTATGAGATGTTGTTGTAATTTGCTCAAAAAGAATTATTATCCCATCTTATATCTACTAGTTTTTTTAGTTAATGTTTAATTATATTTTTAGTTCATGGAACTTCATACTTTTTCAATTTGTGTTTTTTTTTTAATTTTCATCATTGTAATTTGTTTTTTTTTTCATTTTTAGTATTTATAAATTTATGTTTTTTCAATTTTGGTTCTCTAAGTTTATATTTTTTTTTCAATTTTAGTCCCTATAAATATGAACTTACAAGAAAATGAAAAAAATGGAATCTTAAAAAGACTAAAAAAACAAAAAACTTACAAAAATTAAAATTAAAAAAATACAAACTTACATCAACTAAAAATAAACAAAAAAATTACATAAACCAAAATTATAAAGGCGGGAAATTACATGAATAAAAACATACTTATCCCTTAATTAATAACTACAACATTTTATAGTTTAAAGTAAATCTCTCTTCAAAACAGTTAAGTTCAATTGAAATACACTCAGGAAATTTCAAGTTAATTGATTTTTCTATATTTTTTATCCACATGTTTTTTTCTTAAAGATAATCCTATTTGAAGCAGGATTGAACATTAAATTTGAATATTTCGTTCAACAAAGAGTTGAAGAATTAAATATAATAAAAATAATTTAGTTGATAACATTCGATTGACTTTCTGGTGGAGAATTTAAGTTTTATTCCTAAATAATACATTGTAAAAATGGGCAAATTTTTTTAAATATATCTAAGCTTTGGATGAAGGATTAATTTTACAGTCAATCTACCAAAACTTAAAAATATTTTGCAATGGTAGCAAGGAGTGAAATAGTTTAATTACAGGTGCATGGTTACTTAAAAACATTGTAGTATGCTTGACCTTCTTATTCCTCAACGATCGATTCAAGTTCAACTTTCATTCACCACTGTTGTTGGCTGTTGCATTTCTTTCCCTTTCGTAACTACTTCACCATGACTTTACTTTCCAAAGAGACACTCAAGGATAATGTATTTTTTATTTAAAATATATTTTGTTCAAATACGTACGCCAAGTTTAGATTGGACGTGAGAAGAAAAAAAGTAGAAAAGGAATAAATATTGAAGTTATTTATATGAAGAAAAAATGTATAAAAAATTCAGTTTTGGCATAAAAAAATAAAGATGATGAATAAGTGATTTAATGTCTATTTTATCATGCTACTTTCTCTCGTAGTTTTGTGGTTTATATATTTTTCTCAAAATATTAGAGTGTGAGTTCAAACGTGATATTTAATTAATGAAAAATGTATATTTTATCCTTATAAGATGAAAAAAATATATGTACATTAAAGATAAATAAGTGTCTTTACAAAAAAAACAATAGAGAGAGATAAATATTTGTAAAATTGAAATGCATAAATTATTTCTTTAAAATTTGAGTTTTCTCTTCATTTAAGTAAAGAAAACTTTTATGTGAGCTTATAGTATTAATTTTTTCCTTCCTATTTTTCTTTCTTTCTTCTTTCTATTTTTTCCTTGAAACAAACAAAGTGCTAATGTTAGACAATAAAATGTTGGAATTGGAACTATCGACATAGGCTAATGTAACTCATGCAAGTTGGCCTAGACAAAGAGTTACTTACTTCATAAATGAATATCATAAACTCTTAACCAATCAATCTAATTCAACTCACTTTAATAATGAGTAGAAAGAAAACAATACTAGTGAATTTAGCAGATCTGGCCTATCTAAACTTCAAAAAAAAATAATCTAAAAATAGAAAAACAACAAAAAAAAAAGAAGAAAAATCATACAAATAAAAAAGCATTCATAATTTGCCTTAAATATTCATTAAAATGCCCAATTGTCTGTGTTATGAGCTTAGCTTGTTTGTCCGTATACAATATTATAGTCATGGGTTGACAAATCAACATCAATTTCTTTTTTTTAGAATAATCAACATCAATTTCTGCTTTGTTATCATAATAACTTCCACAATATTAACAATGTATATACATAGAGAAATGTTAGTTTGCACATTAATTTTCTATAACATATTTTCATAAAAATGAGAGAGGAATTCGTGTGATGCCTGAATTATCCATGAAGAGATAAAGAAAATAGTGTTAAAAGGGTTTTAACAAATATCGTATGAATAATATTGTTTGATAAGACGTATGAATTGAATAATATAATTCCAAAACATACATCCCAACTATCAGCATTTTATTTATAAAAGGAAAAAAAAACTATCAGCATTATTTTCTTCCAAATAATTCTTTACAAGAATTTACTTTTACCAATTCTTTTTTTTATAAAAAAAATATTTTTGATAACACAAATCCATCAGTAACTCCAAAGATCTATCAATAATTCAATATTTCCTACGGATCCAAGTTTGTTGGTAAAATACTCGTAGAAAAATTTAACCAAGAGAATTTTGTTATTCATTGGTAATTACGGCAAAAATATTCATCGAGAAGAGATTGTCGGTAATTTTTTATAGATAGATCTGTCAGTAATTTTTCACATATATATCCATTGGAATATGTTGATGGATGTTTCTAGTTAAGTGAGAAAAGCGCACTAAGTTCAATAATATCTTTGGAATTCTAATTATGCTAATTGGACTTAACGCGCACTTTGTATTGTTAAAAAAAAATTGAAAAGTCTAAGGCATATTACCACTAACAAGATTTTAGGAGCAACATTGTATCATTAATAAATAGAGTACAAGGAATATAGTCTAACTCTTCTACATACCTCTGACGAGAAGCATCATTAAGAAAAGTTTAAGCAATAGAGACCATACCAGGATCTTAATTAGCGTGATATGGTGGTGAATTTAAAATGCAATAATGGACATACAATTTGTTTATTGAGTAATTAGCGTGATCAGATTTCCTGGTCCAGGAAGCTACATGTCTTATTTCCTATATATATTGGTGTTGTTCAAGAATGAACTAACTGTTATGATATTACCATGACCAGTTTCAACTACCACATTGTCTCTCCTTACATATCATTTGGTAGTAATATAGACAAGAACCAATTTTAACTTTTTAAGCACAAATATTGAGTACTTACACCCTTATTAATTAGACTTAATGATTTTTTGTATACATGAATCTACAGAGGTTTTCGCATGCAAAAAGTTGACAAGAAGAACTTCCCTTGCTATCATGACAAGTACAAGATAATTGGAAGACTTTATCTTTGACCAATTAATAAATTCCAATTTACAGATGATTCCTCTCTTGGTTTCGTTTTCATTTTTGTTCTCAAATACATAATCCTTAGCATGAGGAACTGAAACTCAGAAGTGTTTAGTTCTTCTGCTACTACCTCACAATAAAAGAGATAATGTTCAAACAACAATGTTAATGTTTCTTTCACATCAATTGGAAGCCAATGCTTTTGCAGTTTCAAAACCATACAATTAACAAATTAAAGAAACTCAAAAAAGCTTATTTTATATCTTTGGTCCCACAAAAACTTGGTACAAACAAATAACATTAAGTAACTAATTAAGTTTCCCCAATTAATAGTTCTCATGCTTTCGTTTCATTTTGCAATATCCATGGATTTAATTTCATCAATCATCAATAACTAGCTCTCTAGAAGATCCTCTTACACCTAAAACTCAAACAAATAGTTCCCATTAGTATCTTCAAGTTTCTAAAATGTTGTTTGTAATTTAAAAGCAGACTCTAACCATCAAGGTGGAATTCCACCTTATTTGAACACCCCTAGACACAAGTGATTTGCTTTTCATCTTTGTACAATTAGTCAAATTGTTAATCTCACTATATTTCTATAGTCAAATTAATTTAATAGTCACCCTCTCCTTTTGTCAATACTCAGTAGGAATTTAACAAATTCATCATAATCCTTAGGCCCTATGAGCAACAAACAACCCAGTACCAATCCAGGAAAATCCACAAAACACGTACCTCTCAGTTCCCCACCCTATCTTTCATTTTGGATGACCTAGATCTCCATTTTCAGGAAGAATGATGATAACACGTCTCAAGATGACAGTGCAAAACTATTTAATTACATTGTCATTGTATTATCATTAAGCTCAGTAAAATATACTATAACTCAATATTCATTTATTATATATAATATAATTATATATAATAGTAGAATATTTTAAAAACCAATTATTATAAATGAAACATAAATAAAGGCAAATAATTATATGGAATATCACATATTGAATCTATATTTATAGAAAAGTCCTATTTCTATAAAAAAAATACTCATTTTTCATATAATTCTGAAGTTTGGTTTTGATTTTGAACATCATATTTTTTTTTCATTTTTCTTCTTAATTTGTTACATTTATATTTATCCAATATTTTACTACTTATTTTAGTTAGGTTAATAAATATAAATATGAAATGATCGTACATATAAGAATATAATATTAGTACAAAGAAAAGTGGGAGGAAAAGGAAATAACAATGGACAAAATAGTAGGGAAAGTACGTATTATCTCACGTATGAAAATGAAGATAAAAAAGATGACAATGTGATGTATAGCACATCATGGCATCCACAAAAGCCTTTTTTTCCTCACTCATTAGTAGCATCCATACATGCTAATAGTAAAAAAAAAAAAAATTAAATTACTCATTTGGTTGCAATGTTTTATCATTCTTATTTTTTTAGTTTCTATAGTTTGAAAGTAGTCATTTTAATTCCTATAGTTTATATTTTAATTCCTGTAGTTTTGAAAGTGATCTTTTTAGTCCATTTAGTTTCATAATTCATACTTTTTTAGTCTCTATAGTTTTCAAATTATAGGAACTAAAAGAGAATTAAAATAGAAATTATAATGACTAAAAAGAATATTTTTAAACTAGAATGACTAAAAGAGAATTAAAATGTAAACTATAGAGACTAAAAAGATCACTTTTAAACTCTAGGGACTAAAACTACAAAAATCATGAAATCATATGGACCAAATGAGTAATTTAACCTTAAAAAAAACAATACAAACAACACATGTTAATAACTTAATATGAATGCAAAAATAGAAAAAAATAGGCTAAACTAAGGATATCTTTGGGTTTAAATTTAGATCTAAAGTCTCTAAAAAGACCACATGAGATGAATCAAGAATTGTAGGGATAATTGCTTGTAAATTTTCAAATTATTTTTTTTTTCAATTTTTTTTACCATAATAATCTCTTTCTCGTCACAAATCATTGTTATAATGATTTCTCTATTTTCCAAATTTTCCTTTGATTATTTTAAATTTTTTTCAAATTAATCGAGAGTGATTTGGATTTACTCAAGGATTCATTATGTTTTTATTTTTTTATTAGAGTTTAATGGTTATATATCAAAATTGTAAAACAATTTTATTGTTTAATATTATTATTTAATTATAAATTATCGTTAAAATAATTTTTAAAGTAATTATTATAAAAGTTAATAAATTTATTACATTTGATACCCTAAAATGGTTTCATAGTGTATAATTTTTTTTCTTTTTTATTATGCTAAATATTTGACATGTATGCATGCATCATGATGTTTGCATGATAAGTAATTGAATATTATTTTAAAATTGAAAAATAGAAAATAAGAATTTCTTTGTTATAATACTTTCTTGTTGCAATTGTTTATTTTTTTTAATTTGTTTTTATTTTTTATGTTCTTTCTATAATAATTATTTTCTTATATGTAATTATTTTAAAATTATTTCTGTTATAATTTATTGAAATTTTGATCGATAAAAAATCACTTTATCATCACTTTAATGAAGTGGTATAAGATATTATTGTGTTTACATATGATGAAATAATCTATCGTGAACGAGATTAGTCGTTGATTCAGAGAGTTGGAAAACACATGTGGTATTTGAGTTGGGGCAAAAAAATATACACAATTAGGTAATGGCTGTAAAAACTCTCCCCTTCCCATCCATTTAAATCTCTAAAACTAGATCCAGTAATTTGCATTGTGTGTTTTGTGAAAACAAATAAAAATACAAGGAAAGTATGATTTTGTGGTGTCTTTCAAACCATAACACAACGAAATCATATTTAAGTTGAGATAAAAAAAAATACAGAAGAACCACAAATCTTGATGAAGATGACAACAAAATGGGTCGAAAGGAGAAGGAGAATATGAGCAAGGGTCGCCCAAGGAGAAGGAGAAGGAGAAGGAGAAGGAAATGGAAAATGGAAGTTTGGGGGTGAGAAGAAGGGAGTTGGACAGATGGGAAGAGGGAAGGCCGAAGGGGTGGGTGTGAGGAAAAATGCCTTAGGGGTTGTTTTATCTTTTTGCCCTCATTTTCAAAAAGTGGTGGTGTCAATAGCAAAAGAGGGTGACAATTATAGCTCCCTAGAACAACCATTAAAAAAACACATACCAAAAAGGCCGAATGGAAGCCCAAACCTAAGAGATGGACAACACAACACAACCCAATACAACACTTTAGGGTTTCTATAACTTACCAAAGCTTTCATTCGTTCAAAAGCTTCAGGTCAGAGAGAGTGAGAGACGGCAAAGACGGAGGAGAGGTCGCAAACGCAAAAATGGTGAAGTTTCTGAAACCAAACAAGGCCGTCATTGTCCTTCAGGGACGCTACGCCGGCAAGAAAGCCGTGATCGTTCGAACCTTCGACGAAGGAACTCGCGAGCGCCCCTACGGCCACTGTTTGGTGGCGGGGATAAAGAAGTACCCTGCGAAGGTGATCAAGAAGGACTCGGCGAAGAAGACGGCGAAGAAGTCGCGCGTGAAGGCGTTCGTGAAGCTCGTCAACTACCAGCACCTCATGCCCACGCGCTACACGCTTGACGTGGACTTGAAGGACGCGGTTAACCCCGACGTTCTCAACGCGAAGGATAAGAAGGTCACTGCTCTCAAGGAGACCAAGAAGCGCCTCGAGGAGAGGTTCAAAACCGGGAAGAACCGGTGGTTCTTCACCAAGCTCAGGTTCTGAGCGGTAATCTTATCGAGTTTTGTTATTCGAATGCTTTTGGATCTTGCTTTAATTGATACTTTATAATGCTGTGTTGAGATTAGATTTTGGAATTTTTGGTTAAATTTTGGTCATATTGGATGATTAAGGTGGTTTATTGAGATGATATGATAGGTTAATGTTGTTTAAAATTGGTTGCTGAATTGGAGCGATTATAGATTAAGCGTCTTTGTGATTGTGATTCTGAATCTCTGATGAATTTGGTGTCGGATTTGCGTGTGGTTAGATCTCGCTAAGTTACCCTAAAATTTTAATTAGGGAAAATGAGGTTTCGACTTTCGATGGTTAGACGCTAATTTGCCCTAAAATTTTATTTTATGAAAAGTAAAAATTGAGAAATTATAGCCTTGATTGAAGAATGGTGAGATTTAAACAACTATATAATCTAGCGTGTAATTGCTTTTACATTTAATCATAATTTCAGGTATTGATTTTAATCAATGGCTATAAATTGTTCGTTGCACTCGAGTGAATCCTGTTATTTAGAGAAATGAAATCCATTTTCCTCGTTTGTTCGTTGCAACTTGCAAGTATTCATTGATATGGATAATCTATTAAAGTGGGTTCCGTGATGGTTTTGCTGTAGGATTTAATGTCTATTAAGGAATAAGGACTAATAAATAAATAAATAATTATTATGGACTAATTTTTATATGGATGTAAGTGGAGTAATATGCTAGCTAATTGAAGAATGTGGCATCATTTAAAGTGTGTTTGGTGTCTTAGAGTTTGTAGAATTTATTTTGGGTGAACTTGATTTTGAAGAGAGATGCATTGGTACTGCGAGAAGTGTGTTTGATTGATTTGATTAATATTTTGAAACACTTGCGTGAAGACATGATGAAAGATGCTTGGATGGTATTTGCTATTAGACCTTTTCTTACCTTGAAAAAATAATGAAATGTGTGTTCATCATAAACACTGTCGGAGATGGGTGGCGATTCTTTGTTCTGATAAAATTAGTTGAAAAGTTAATTTGAAGTTTTGATAAAATTAGTTGAAAAGTTAATTTGAAGTTAAAAAATTAGCTGGTATTGAAGATGGTACAATCCAGGAGATTTTTAGTTTATTAAATTATAAGTGTGCAGTGAGTTAAAAAAACTAAGGGTGTGTTTAGTTTCTATTTTCATTTTTTGTTTTTATTTTTAAAAAATTAAAATTATGAAAATATGTTTGGTTTGATTTTTTGTTTTTTGTTTTTAAGAAATAAAAATACTGAAAATGCGTTTTCAAAAGTAAATGTATTTTTAGATTTATTTAAAATTATATTCCTTGTCATTGTGTTTTTATTTTACCCAAAAATGAGATTATTTTTATTGAAAATATTTTTAAAAATTTAATCAAACATATTTCAATTATTATTTTTTATTTCCAGTAAAAATAAAAATTAAAAAATCAAATCAAATACCCTCTAAAAGTACGACCTGCCGAAAATAGGCGTAGTGTGGTAATTTAATTTTTTTCCCTGGAGATGGGTGGGGATTTTTAGTTATAATTTCAATTTTTTTCTTCTTACATCTCCATAATGATGCTGTTTTTTTTTCTTTGTAAATCAAACAATGTGATAATCAACTTTTTTATTTCTGAATCGAGTTTTAACTAAAAATTAGAAAAAATCAAATATCCATCGTCGTCTCCACCCGACGGCCCTATTTTTCCCCCACCGGTGTTTATATTATCGCATTTGTTGTTTAAATTATTGTATGAATGACATGTGTATAATACACAAACTAAACTACAACTCTTCTGAAACAATAAACGTGTTCACATTCTCTCAATTTTGTCCTTTTAAGTTTTAACCTCTTCCAAATGTAACTGCATATCATAATAGATTCTACCTTTCTATCTTCTATTCAAATTCCTTTTTCTCTGTAAATTGTGCACTCGCTACTTTCTCTTATAAGCTTGCATAACAAATTAATTATCTTACACTTTTAAGAAATAAAATCAGTGATAAAAAATTAAATTTGACAGTTGCAAGAGAAATAAAAAAAAAATGAGCATGTTTGTAATGCTTGTGTTTTCTCTTTTTTTTAAAATTTATTTTTACTGATTTTTGTTTCTCTAGTATATTGAGAGGATTTTAATGAAGTGCAATCTATAAAAATCCTTAATCTTGCTTATCTTTTATTTTTTATTTTGGTTTAAGTGAATTCTAAATCTGACATATTCACTCAAAGTATCATACAAAATAATTTAATTAATTAAAATGTAAAAATAAATGAAATACATGTATGTAAAATTAAAGATTGAACAAATTTATGATTTTTTTAAAATAAGAATACCAAAATTGGTAAAAAATAAATAAATAAGCACATACAACTACGAATAAGAAATTAAAGAAAATTTCTTGATAAATATTTAACCAATGTCTTATAAAATTAAAACAAATATTAACAAGCGTTCTTAAGACAGTTATTAATGAATGAAGTATAAGAGAATTTTTTATTAGAATGTTAAAAATATATGTTCCCTTATAATTTTAAAATACACTTTCATATAATTTATATATTATATAAACCATCAGCATCGTGACACATATTGGTTTAATTAGGTCCCAAACAAAATCGTAAAAAAAATTAAAAAAATAAATGAATCAAATCAAAATTTTAATTAATGTTATCAACAATCAATAAATTATGACTATCATTTAATTTTTCATTTTCTAATTCTCCAAATTTTATTGTACACTTTATTTTATCATCCATTCATTCTTTAATTCGTCCTTGATCTCATACATTTAATTGTGATACAAGGTTATTTACTTATTTCTAATATTATTAAAATCTTTCATGTTTTAATTTCTTAATCAATGCTATTATAAGAAAACTAATTAACAACATACTAAAATTATAGGTTTTTTTAGAGTGACAACTCAACTCAATTCATTAACATTAGCTAGATACTAAAATTAGAGCTTACTCTACATTGTATCCTACTATTTTTTATTTTTTTTTATCATACTATCATATTCTATTTTATCTTATTGGCCGTACTAATAAATAACCCCTTGTTTTCTTCATCTGGTTTTTTCACAATGAAGACCTGAGCAAAGTAAAGATAAAATAAAATAGAAAATAAAAAATAAAAAATAAAAAAATAAAAGGAGTTAGATGAGGGCAAAACGAGCAAAGCAAAAATCTGATCCCTAATCTCTGTTTTTGCTCTGGACTCTCCCAATACCCACCCAATTGAAAAATTGAAATCCCCTTTTTTGCGTTAGACGAAGGAAACGTATTAACCCAAACCCTAGAACCACCACCAGATCAAAACCAACGCGATTGCGCGATCAAAAGGTCTGTGTTCTCTCTCGATCCTCGCGAAACCCGCTTTTTCGCTCACCCTTTCTTCATCTTCCTCCATTTGTCGTACGTGCGCATCGTGAATTTTCTTATTTATTTATTTATCCATTGATCAATCAGAACAAAGGGTGAGTGAATAGTATACCGAATATAGGGGAGTTTGCAATAATGTGCGAAAAGGTGGTGCGATTAATTTATAGGTAGATTGTTGTTCCGTTTACGATTCTGCTCGTCTTTTTCTGTGTTTCGTTAGAAGGTCTTAATGTTAAGTGGCAGTTATGTATTGTGCTTGCATTCCAAAAGAGGCGGGCTGAAAGGTTAAGGAAGTAAATAGTAATGTTACAATTGCATTTATGTCATTTATGACCCGAAGCTCTAATTCTATTATATGCAACAGTATCATTTTTATCAGTTTATTATAGCATAGAGGCAAAGTTGTCCCTTTTCCATCAAATGGGGATCAATTGTTGAGCTCCAAATTCATCGTCTGATATTCCTATTGGTCTATTGTTATGTGTTGGTTATTATGATATAAATTGTCCATGTTTCTGTTTTTGTTGGTACGTGGACGCCTAAATGTCATGGAGCATAGTTGATGTGTTTCTCTAATATGTGCTGACATTTGTCATTAACTATGAAATATTGAAATGTAACAATTACTGATTACTGGTTACTGATGCATGTGTATGATGTGTTGCTAATAAAAAACATCAATTTTGTAGCAACTCTACCTGAGCTAGCAAGAGGAGTGGAAGGAGTATCTTAGATCCATTGCCACAACTGCCACACCAAGGTAATCTGAACAGTGAAACATTTGTTATATTCAATCCCCCTTTTTCTGTTAGGCTTGCTACAGTGAAGGGAATTAGAAGTTTCTAATCTTATTGATCAATGTTGTTAAAATTGAGATCTTACATGGGATCTGGAGGGGATGAGAGATCATAAATCTAAGGATCATAACAAGGATAGTAAGTTTATCCCAAAAGATGCAAAATTTATACATAAAGATCCAGATGCGATAAAAATGACATGATTAAGGAAAATATCTTGTAAAGTAAATTAAACTTATACTGAAGATTTATATTCATAGATTCATAAGTCATAACTAACAGTAGTTCCAAAAGAACTCATAATAAATTACAGAGAACACAAAAACATAATTAACTCATAATTAGCCAGCCTAAATGTCTAGAACAAATCGTGCAAGCGTTTCATATTAAGGCAGGACACACAACTGCACAAGTCAACAATAAAATAAGAGTTTCAGATTTAAGAAGTGTAGGAGAATTGAAGAACAGAGACTAGAATGCAAGGCAGTAGAAAACAGAGACTGAACAAAACATGATTGAGGTGAAGTGGACTCAAGAACAGAGGCACAACAAGAGAAGAACAAAATGTACCTATGATTGAGGTCCAAGTTCAGACAAAGAAAAAACCCTAGATAAAGAATTGGACATGAAGAAGCACAAAGAAGAAAACCCTAGATGAAGGAAAACTGTGGGAGAGTGATCATAAACAGAAGCCATCATTTTTTTTATGACCTGGATCGTGTAGAAACATACGGGTTTCAAACTGAAACCTGAGTACCTGACCCAAAGTCCTGTTTGTGGATGATCAACATGGAATTTGAAACACAACATTTCATGATGAAGATTGCAAGTTAGTGCAATCTAGAGCGTGCTTCAATCCTGCTTCAGATTCACCACAATTTTGAGGTGAAAAATCACAAGATTGTGCAATCCTGTGATCATCCTCGCAATTTTCACACCATTGTTAGTAAGTAGTGGTAGTATAAGGTAGAAGATTATTTTATATTTAATATTTTCTCTGTATGTTTGCTCCGCTGGTTCTTTACAACTATGTATTTTTAATTATGAGTTATAAAGTGAATTCTTATTATGCCATACTAATATGTTGGAACTTTGAAAGAAACGAAATTTGGCTTATTTACTCTCATCAAATAGTTTGGTTCTGTTGCATCTCAAGCTGATAGCTGTTTCATATGATTCAAATGCTTACATTTTTTACTTTTATTTGTTGTTTTTTTTTTATATATATATGTACCACTTTAGAACTTTCACATTACTTTGTGTATTTTTAATTTGGTTGAGTCCTCTTTTGGTGCCCCAGAATTTTCTATTGGGAAAGGTTCATGGTCTTCTCAACTGTCTTTCTCCATGAAGATGACACCTTTTTTTCTAGAAAAAGGCCAAGAGTGTCAGATCTTGGACATCAAGATATAGATTTACATGCAGATGCAGGAAGTTCCAGTGATATTTCCTTGTTCTCGCATCAAGATATAGAAAGGTCTTCAATTTTTGTAGGCATTATTACATGATATTTTGAGTTGTTCGTTCTGTCATGTTGACATTTATCTGGTTGAATGAGTTAATCAAAACTGTTGCCATTCATAACTTGTTAAATATGCTTTGTCGTTCACATCACTGGAAAGCATGAAAGACATTGGTTGCATCTCTTCTAATAAATTATTTTATATTTTAAAAACATGAAAGACGCAGAAAGATGATGACAATTGGATGGGAATTAAATCAATATTAAAGATATAGCATTTCCATATGATAATAAAACTGCTACTGAATTAATGCCCTTTTTTATTCTTGAGATATTAACCTGTGAAAAACCTTACCTCCCATTCTTTTCGTATGAAATTCTCTTATTTGCTTGAATGTTTCGGTAGGTGCAGGGGTACTGGTGATGTTCCCTCTTCCAGCAATACTGATGATAAAGTTGATCCAGATTCTGGAGTGGAGATGAGCTGCCCGTCAAATGTTAAGAGTGGCTATGTCCCTGTGTGTTCTACCACAGGGCATATTTCACACATGGACCAGAGTTTCTGTGGCTATGTGCAACAACCTGCTTTTGTGAGTGGATGGATGTATGTGAATGAAAATGGGCAAATGTGTGGTCCCTATATTAAGGAACAGTTATATGAGGGCCTAACTACTGGTTTCTTGCCATCTGAGCTTCCTGTGTATCCAGTGATTAATGGCACACTAATGAGCCCTGTACCACTGAATTACTTCAAGCAGTTCCCTGATCATGTTTCCACTGGGTTTGCATATCTGAGTATGGGTTTCTCAGGCACAAGGGTGCCAACAATGGCAGCATATGAGCAAGATAGGTCTTTTGAGCATGCTGCTCCTCTGGCTGTTAATCCTGATTCACAGCCAGTTTCACAGTCACATGTCAATTACTGCATTAAGGAATCCAATCACGTAAATTCAAACTCAGAGGCATTCAAAAGTTTAATATCTTGTCAGATGGTAGTGCAATATCTGCTCTTTGTTTTGTCATGTAGAAGTCAGTTTGACATACAATGACAGTGTGTCTTATTGCTTGTTTCAGTTAGGTGTAGAATGCTGTTGGCTTTATGAGGATGAGAAGGGTATGAAACATGGGCCTCATTCTATTAACGAATTGATTTCCTGGAACCGTCATGGATATCTGAAAGATTCAACAGTGGTAAGATGCAAATATTTTTTCAATGAAATGATATTATAGGCTGCAGATCTGTTGCTATAAATGAATGAATGGTTATCCCATTGTTTGACATCATTTAATCTTTCCTTTCTTTCAAGCCTAAAATACAATTTTCGTTCTGAAACTTTGGATATATGCTAATCCTTTTCTATACTCTAATGTCAATCATTTACAACATATATAAATAGGAAGAGAAGAATAAAAGCCCAATCCTAAAAATACATAATATTAAGGAACAATTTATTCTCCCCTTATTTCTAGAGATTCTGATTTCCTATCATAAAATGAATTTAACACTGTAATCTAAACTTTCCTAATTTACTGACAGCATTCTCAAACTTAAATGGGAATTGCTGGCTAATGCAGAAGTATAGGGATGTGCCAATTGGAAAATTGTAGACATAATCAACAAATTTTTTGTTTCCATCTCAGTACTTTCCCTTATGATTCTTTAATGATTCCTTTTAAAATGATTTAGGGTCCCTAAAGCCCAAATCAAATACACAAGTTACGAGGATATCTTCTGGATTTATATGATTAGAATATTATAAGATTGGAGTATTTGTTTGTTAGTATGATATTGAGTTTCTTTGAAATTTTGTTTTATTTTGTTTTGATGTTGTGAACAAATGAATTGATCAAAAGCAGGAGAAAAGAGAACCAAAGTAAGTTGATAATAATGATCAGGATAGTGGTTGAGATTCATGGTCCTCATGGAGTTGTGACAATAATAGTTTTAATGCTGATAAAACCACATCGCATTTTGGTTCATTGCCTTTATATTGCTGGGTAGATTATCTATGGGGATGGTATTTCTTTTCACATATGATCTGGGCTATGGTCTTGTGAACCTAGCTCATCCGGTTGGGACATTTACCGACAAGTTCTCATTGGGATGCTGATGGAACATCCTTTCCCCTCTCCCCTCTCCCCAAGCTTTGCGAGTTTGGTGTCTTGCCCTCTCATAGGCTCTGTTATGGTCTAGAAACCACCCCCTCCCCAAAATAAATGTGGGTAATGATGAGGCTGCACTTTAACATGAAAAACAAACAAACCAGATTACGTGATATAAGATACTTTTGAAATTAAGATTTAGTCTGTGTAGCTTCCCTCAAGCATTTTGGCTGAAAATGTTGCAGGTATCCAACACCAGTGACAACTGCTCCCCCCTTTCTCCAGGTCATTGGCATTATCCTTTCTCTCGCCAGATAAGATCTCTTGTCCAACTAAGCCCTCTACTTCAATCTTCAATCAATGGTAGATGGTATACAAGTCCTCTTCGCTGCCACCAGTGAATTTTTTATGATCCGAACACATAATGCGTTGGCTTGTTTTTCTTTCTCTTGATTTGTTCCGGCGACTTGCTCCTCCAGCAGCAGCATTGGCTAGTGATGATGAAAAGATTGAATTGTTGCAACAATTCTCTCTATCTCTTGCTCATTTGCTGTTTGTCTGGGTCTGGGGAAAGGAAACTGTGGTGGTGACAACGAGAGGGAAGGAGATGATGTTGGAGAGGACCGATAAATAAAAATATTATCTTAAGGAACATTAAGTTGCATATTAACAAAATATGGCTTATTCTTGTTGCATTGGTGGAGAGGGAAAATCTTCCCCACCATAAAAGGCACCATTAAACCCATTGATAATCTCAATTCCAATGCTTCTTGTTCTTGACTCTTGAAACTTCACCGAACTCATAACCTGGTTAATGTGTTAAATCTTACTTTTCTTTGGGTAGTTTCCAACCATTTGTTATTGTTGTTCTCTCTATTTCCTCTCTCATGTGTGATTCCATTATCAGTGCTTAAATAGAATTTCCTGCTCTTTGCTTTCTTCTTACAGTGTTGCGAGTTCTAGCCTTGTTCTGTGGACTCTAATTCTGCCCTTGTTTCTCTAGAAAAAGTAATGTTATTCTGACACTCACTTTTGTGACTGATTTATGTTAATTTACAGATCTCTCATTCTGACAATAAGTACGACACCTTTGTGCTATTGTCTGCTGTAAATGCATTAAAAGGAGATATCTCTGGAACCATTTGTAGATCAGGTTCCCCAAGTAACGAGGTTGGTGATATGGTAAACTTAATTGGTGAAATATCTGAGGACATTTCTTCCCAATTGCACATGGGTATCATGAAAGCTGCTCGCAGAGTTGTGCTAGATGGAATTATTGGTGATATCATTGCAGAATTTGTTACGGAAAAGAAACGTACGAGGCATAAGCTTGAATCAGCTGATTGTACTCCTGGAAACAATATGGTGATGTTTAATTGCTTTGCAAGTACTATTGTTGAAAGCTTGAGATTGTGTGCATCTTACTAAGCTGTTGAATATTTGCTTTAACAGTCTAAGTTTTCTGCCGAGATTAGTAGAGGTTCTGCTATTTCCAGTGATCCTGCATCTTCCCACACTTTGGACGATCAGACTTGTCATGAAAGTTCCAGACTGCCCCCTGCCATCATTAAATCAGTTGGAAGCATTGAAAATTTTTGGTGGTCATATGCTGTTGTTCGCAAGGTACTTCTTGATTATTCCATGCAAGTCATGTGGAATGCAGTGTTTTTTGACACACTAGCAGAATACTTATCTTCCTGGAGGAAAAAGAAGCTTTGGTCTCATCGTAAGCCTCAACCTTCTGCTAATGAATGTGAAGATCATACTGAAAAGATTGAATCAGAAGCTGTGAGTACTGACTACTGTGTAGCTTGCTTGCTTGAGTTTTTTGCTTAAATTGTACACCTATAATGATCATGCAATTATCCTACAGTTGGTTATCAATCCAGATACTTCTGAAAGCAATGTTGATGGCTATAATCAGTTTGGAGTACTGGCAACAGAAAAAAATTGTCCCCGGTTATTTTCATCTTCCAGTAGCCTCAAAGGTGGAAACTTACTAGAAGGTCAAAAAGTTTCATGCCTTTATGATAACTCTAGAGATTTGACTTGTATTCTTGAAAGTGTGGAGAATGAGCTTCACTTCTCTTCAAAGGTGTCTTTAGCTGATTACATTCAAAGTTTTATTGAAAAGGAAGTGAACAAATTAATTCCTTTCCCAGAAGAAAACAAATTTAATGAGGTAACTTAATTATAAGTGTTCTTATTCATTTGTTGTACCAGACACTGCTAATATTGAAGAATCCTTTAATTGTTGCAGGTTGCTGTTGGAGACACTCGTTTTTCAGAGAAACTTGCAGATAAAACGTCTGTGAAGGAAATTCTAAATGACAAGTCTGTGGATCCTGCAAAGGCTGGAAATTCTTTTGGCGAGTCTGCGTCTGGAAACCATATGTCTGACGTATTTTCGAAAGCATTTAAGGAGTTGTGTGGATATGTAGATGATGTGGTTGAAGAGGAGATTGATGACCTACCACCTGGGCTTGAGAAATCTCAAACAGTTGCCCTTCACTACAATTCCAAATTTCGACCTTCAAGGTCGGCTGAATGTAATCTTAAGATAACAGAATATGTTGCTACAGCACTGTGCCGACAGAAACTGCATGATGAAGTTCTGGAAAAGTGGAGGTCGTTGTTTCTTGATTCTGTGCCCAAGCAAGTTTTTATATCATCAAGCACCATAAAGAAACATTTCAAGTCTGATGGTCATAAGGTAAGAATTTTATTAATCCAAATATTCAATATTTATGAGAACTTAAAATACTGCATTTCACCTCGATTTCTCTGACTACCTGTCTTGTTTAGTTTTATTTTGTCTTATTATTGTAAATTTATTGTTTTCTTTTATAATTCTTTAGAAAAGAAAAACGGTCAATGCAAGCAAGGAACATTTGAATAGTGCTACTTCTGGACTGGGAAGAGTGAAGGAAGGAGCAAAGAGTTCTTCTGAAGTTCCTCCGGTGATTGGAAAGTATACCTATTGCCGCAAGAAACTGTCAAGGAAGGAGTTAATTTCCTCAAAATCTGTAGCAGAAAATGATTCTAGGCCAGGTAAGCAGCCTGTGGCCAAGTTGAGGAAACATTTTTCTGGAGATGTTGGTGAGGCTGCAGAGGTTAAAATAGCTTCTGTTATACATGGAAAGACAAAGATGATTAAAGGGAAGAAGGATACAACTTCTAAGGGCAAATCTTCTGTCAGTGTCAATAGTAGCTCACACAATGATCAATTATCTTTAAAGAATAAAGCTGGTCAAAAAGTGTTGAAGTTTTCGGGTGAAGTTCAAAGTATTTTTCCTAGTTAATTTGTTGACTCTGATTTCATAATTATTACTTTGTGTAATAATAATAGCTGTCCACTTTTCCTTTTTCAGATGATGTTAAAGATTTTGTAAAATCCAATGTAAAGAAGCTTTCAGCATCAACTGATAATAGCGTTGTCATGAAGAAGATTGTCAAAAGTGATGGCACTGTTAAAGAGAAGGTCACAAGTCATTGCTCCAGAGAGATACAAAATGGTAGGTTAATGATATATTCTCACTGGAGTCTTGTATTTTTCTCTGCTTCTTGTTCCTTGTTGAATCTTATCTGACTGTTGTAGGATGTCTTTATTCAATGTTCAGTCTTCACACACACAACAAAAACAAAAGCCTTATATAACTAGGTGAGGTGGCTACATAGATCACATGATGCCATTCGGCTTGGTTAAACCAAATCTTCCGAGATATTTACCATGAGATCCCTCTAAACAGTTTTCTCCAATGATCTTGGTCTCCTCCAATGTTCTTTGTGGTAGTTAGTAATGTATGATTCGTGATACAAGTCATGAAGCTGGCGATATAAATCGTTGAACGAATTGTTTTTGTGCCTGTATCACACCATGAATCGGACCTGAATCAAAAGAATCGCGATCTGGAGAAGAATCGCATGATTCTTGCATAAGTTTTGTTAGGTCCCAGAAGGAGTCGCAACACCCTGTTGCTCCTCCAAGGGCCATCGCACCTGGCTGGAGTGGTGCTTTTCGATGCCAAAATCGAAGGCCGGAGCGGGCTAATCACATCGCACTGCAACTGTTCCACACTTCCGCTCATGGCTGCGCTTTTGTCTAGCGGGTCAGAGAAAATAAATGACCCGGTTCACAACCCTATTGGGCCTAACCCTATTATGTTTTTTTATAATTTTTTTATTTACTAAGTAAAGTAACTCTGGAGTCTGGACTGTGTTTTTTTAGTTGCAATGTAGGCCTATTTCGACTTTGGCTCTGGGCACTCAATTTTAACCTTTAATGTTATATTTATTGTATTTTGTCAAATAAGAAAGTATTTAACTGATATGATAATGCTTTTTATTTCAGTTATTGTTTAATATCTTTTTATCATAAAATCTTTATGTTTTTCAACTACGAATATTTAATTAATATATTAATTTATAAGAGATTTAATAGCTGAGTATTTATTATAAATTTTAATATATAATAATTTTAATAGTAAAATATTTATTATAAATTTAATATTATTCTATTATAATAAATTTTAGCTGAACTCATGCATTTGATGATCTTAAGAGTTATTTTTTAAGTTATTAAGCTAGAATATGTCTTTGCTAGTTTGCATATGCTATGTTTTACAATTAAATAATAATAATAATAATAGTAATGATAAACTGAATAAAGTATAATATATGTAATATAATAAGCTAATGAATATACTTTATGGGTTGCCTTTTTCTGTTAACAGCAACAATGAAAGTATCAAAATCAAAAAGGAAACATCAAATGGATGGTACAGCATCTTCACATCCTACAAAGGTTTTGAAAATTTCAAATGGTGGTGCTTATCTGGGAGCCAGTAAACAAGTTACTGTGGCAAGTAGGAAGTCTGCTAAATCCAAGCCACTGAATTTGTGTCCTAGATCTGATGGATGTGCCAGGACTTCTATTGATGGCTGGGAATGGCATAAATGGTCCCGAAGTGCCAGTCCTGCATATAAAGCACGTGTTAGGGGTCTTCCATGTGTCCAGAACAAGTGCATAGATTCTGAAAATAATTTATCTCAGTTGTCAAATGGCAAGGGTCTTTCTGCAAGAACAAATAGGGTGAAATTGCGTAACCTTCTTGCTGCTGCAGAGGGTGCAGATCTTCTGAAAGTGCCTCAATTGAAGGTGATTGAAGAAAGTATTTTTGGTCATTTTTATTTAGAGCATATGGATGCATCAGACTTCAACTATTTATTTTGCATTTTTCAGGCACGGAAGAAGCATTTGCGTTTTCAAAGGAGCAAGATCCATGATTGGGGTCTTCTTGCCTTGGAGCCAATTGAGGCAGAGGATTTTGTGATTGAATATATTGGAGAACTGATTCGTCCTCGGGTAAAAAAAATATTGTTACAAAGATTCATATTTTAAGGTCATATTGTCAGTTGATTTTACAAAGTGAATTTAGAATTATATATAGTGAATGTAACAATATGGATAAAGTCAATCAAATTATGCAGGTTTCTCTTTAGGGGTTCCATATCTCTTATAAATAATTTGATGTTGAGGAATATGGGCTCTACTTTTTGCATGTCTAATTGCATTAGAGTGAGTGAGCACATATAATCTGGGGGCAGGGTTTCTTACAAGCTTCTTATCTAGTGGCTGCTTTGTTAAAGAGTGAATACACTATGAGGTTGTTGAGGAGATATAAGGGGAGTTGGTTGGTCAAGGGAGAAGGGAAGACGGGAAAGGTCGTGGGTTTGATCCCCTCTGCTAACAAAAATTAACATTCTAACAAACTGACATTAGCCGATAAAAAGAAAACTATGAGGCTATTGATTACTGTCAATAAGAAGGTTATACAGTATTGTTGAAGAGATCTTTCCTCGTTGCATATGCATGCTAATGCTTTACTGATTTAGTTGATGTCATGGTAACTCAAATTGCATAAATTGCAATTTAATGCGAGTCTTCACCCAATTGATACAATTTACATGGAGTTGTTTAATAACTGGAATCCCACATTGAATTGCCAGATGGATGGAGAAATTGCTTGAATGTTGTTTCTGTTGTGATTCTGGCAATAAGGTATAGAGGGATAGCAAGACAAACTGCTACTGTGGGGTGACGAACCAAGGATGAGATAGAGGGGTGCGTCCAGAATGCTTCTTGTTGATAAATTTTTGAGATGGTAGATGGAGCCGTCACTCCCTGTCTAGATTGATACATACAGTGAACCAGTGATCAGGGAACTGGTGAATGGATAATCCAGTGAAGGGATGAGTGTCTGGTTGTTGGATGGTGTGTGTGGGGGGGATGTGTGTGAGGTGAAATGCACATCAGATTTGTGCACCTTAAGATGTACAGGGGCAGAGGAAAGGAACAGAAGAGGTGGCTGAACAAAAGGGTTTTTTTTTTTTTTTTTTTTTTATAGTTAGGTTTAGAAAATTAGAGAGAGAAGAGCTTGGAGAAACGTAATAATTATTTTGCTTTAAAATGAGGAAATAATTTATTTTTAATTTTTGGAGCTTTATTATTTAAAAACAAATTTGTATTTTTTGAATAGTTGATCATGAATCTTAATTGGTCTTGTGATTTGCGTTTCAATTCTTGATTTGACTACCATGCCATGGTCAACATTGTATTTTGAATATTGTTTTTTTTTGGTTCAATTAACTGGTATTATTGTTTCTCACAGATATCTGATATACGTGAACGTCAGTATGAGAAGATGGGAATTGGAAGCAGTTACCTTTTTAGACTTGATGATGGTTATGTGGTTAGTATATATTGCTGTAATATTTAAATTTTAGATTTTGGATGTTTCATTTATCTTGCTTCTCTAAGGTAATTATGGAGTCATTGTGTCAGATGAATCTTATATTTTATTCTCCCTATCAACCCTATGTTGGTATTGATTCTATTTGAAATGTAATGAAGTTTATGGACCAAAGAGTAGCCATAGTTAAACCTTGTGGATTTTGTTGTGTTTTGAAATTTTGTTTTCTAAAGTTGACGAGGATTCATGCTGACCTAGAAAATGGTTGACTCTGTGCAACTTGGGTTTGAACTTTGAATATAATAATTTGGTAAAGCCAATATTTCTACAAAGGGGCTAGTGGATGGTTAACTAAATAGATAGTTGTGGTTTTCTTAATCTGATCATTGCGTGATTCATCAAGACATTATCACTACTTGACTTTGAGAACTAAAATTCCCTGTTATAGTACGTGTGGCTTATTTGGCTCACACAGGCTCTTTTTGTAAGGCAATCTAGAGTTCCAGACACATGATAACTGTCGGATGACTGGTTAGACCACTAGATAAGCTTAAATAAGACCTAATATACAAAAATCTTATCCAAATGAAGTGTTAAATTACATGTAATTTTGCATGTCTGCTAATTAATATTCTCTAGATAAAGTGTATATTGATAAATTCGAATCCTACATTTGCTTTTCTTGTCCGAGTATATGTAGGTTGATGCTACCAAGAGAGGTGGGATTGCAAGATTTGTTAACCACTCTTGTGAGGTACTTGTGTACTTTTAAATGCATTTTTTTTGTATCCATACATTTAAAGAAGTATTTGGGACATATGCATGTGTCACTTCTATTCTTGATTTCACGTTCTTCCTGATTTGAACTGGAGTTTTTGGCAGCCCAACTGCTATACAAAGGTTATATCTGTTGAGGGTCAAAAGAAGATTTTCATATATGCGAAACGGCATATAGCTGCTGGTGAAGAAATTACATACAATTATAAGTTCCCCTTGGAGGAGAAAAAGATTCCCTGTAACTGTGGCTCCAGAAAGTAAGATAGTTATGCTTCAATTTCATAGCATATCTTTATTGTTTTCTTGCTATCATGGCTAGATATTTTAATTACCTTAATTTATTGAAACAATGCTATGTATACTTTGATGCATGTACACTCTCCTAAATGTTGCCATTTATATGTGCTACGTACACACCTGGTACAATACTTGTTGCATACACATGGATGTGTCCCTAAAATATTTTGTTTATCGTCAAACACGTTTTGGTATACATTCAAGCATTGGAATGGGTTACTACTTAATATCACTCAAGTTCAAGCCAGATGGAAACACCAACCTTTTCTATTTAATTGTTTAATTTGCTACCAAATGAAACTAACAGTCACTAAATACTGTGCCCACTTTAGGCATTTTTTCCTTGATATGCTTGATGGAGTTTTGTTGACATCTTGGAATCAGAAAATTAGGAAAAGTATTTTTGAATATAGATATATGTGGGTTCATTTGATCTTTTATTTTTTTTATAGAGAACAATGATGGGGCAACGGCTAGAGTGCAAAAGTCATGAAGGGATATCAAATAATTTGCTTATAAACTATACATTTGCATTACCTTTAGATTGAGTTCATTGCTTTCAAATTTTACTTAGTGTTGAAAATACTTATTGGGGAAGCTAGCCATTGTAGCTGGAGGGCCCGAGACCTCGTATATAAATTTCAGTGTGGGAGTCACATACTCCTAAGACAATGCATTTTTTTGTTGATGGTATAATCCTAGTTGATGAATCTTGAGGAATAAATAATAAATTTCGGTTGTGGAGGAGAAACAAAAGATTCGGTGGTGGATTGATGGTACCACTACCAAAATCCGAAACCTCCATTGTTGCTGTCCCACTCAGTCTTTGACTCTCCCCTCATGTCAAACATATGGCTTCCCTCAATTTTCGTATCCTCTTTGCAACCCAAAAATAAACCCATCTTTGTGTCATCTCTGCTATTGCAATTTTTTTATCTCAAGAACTTCATTTTCGTCTGTTTTATTATTCTCTGTCCAAAATGCTGTTAGGTTGCTTTTGTTGGGTTTCTCCCAATTTTGTAGCTTTCTTGTTTTCGTTTCTTGCCCATGTACCATTAGTCTCCAAAGTTTCGTCTCCTGTTACGTTTTGTTGCTGCCTTCTGTCATCAACTTCTGCTCTATGATCATTGGTTCTTGGCTCTCATCCTGAACCACATATCTGCATTTGTTTTCTGGGTTTTGAATGTTGAAGATAAATCTTAAGCTCTTGTTGGAACAGCTTGATCACAGCCTTCTCAAAGTAAAAAAAATGTAGCATTTTGGTTTCTCTTCTTCCAAGAAGACAATCAACTACTGACTCCTCTCAATGGCATCCAAACCCATGATAGGTTCTCCTCCTTAAGAACTCTAAGGCCCTTAAAATACTGATTTAAATCGATCAGTCATCAGTAGGTGTTGTCTGTCCCATTACCCATCAAATTTTGGAATCATTTTCACACCCCATAGCTTTGATATTGTTTGACAAGAACCTTGGGAGAACCACATGACAAAAGCATTGTTGTTGTTGTTGGAGAGCCTAAGACCTTATAAACCCCACACAAGAATCCCATACTTCCAGTGTGGGGCTTGGATCCGAATATGTCACCAAGCTCTGCAACCATGAAGCCCATGTAGGCTGGTTGTACACTAGCCTTTGACTAGTCCCGATCAAACACTGCCATGCCGATGTCACCACTAGTACCACTTGTTTGCAACTGAGACATGGTGGACGGCGTTGATACCAATTGATAGAGACCTAGTATCCTTTTAGAAAGAATAAGAGATTTCTAACTAGCCGAACTTCGAAGGTCTGAACCTTCTAATGCCCAAAGGTTCACAATTCTCTCACAAATGACAAGATGTTCTCTCCAACTAACTAACTCTAATTATTCTATTATCTAATGGGTACCTGACCTATCATAACTAATTGCTAATGGGGTTACCCTACAAAAATCATCTAGAAAGAGAAAGACCATGATCTGAATGAATTTTCTGAAAAATTGGTTTTTGATGATGAAGCACAATGGTGTTATTTAATCCATGTAACTGACCCTACCTCATGGGATAGGGCTTGATTGTTTTATAATGTTAGTTTATTTGATAGAATTTTGAACTAGATAAGTATTCTTTCAGAACTTCTAGGGCATAAATGAAGGTGGAATGCCTTTTGGTTCTCCTGGCTAATGGTCGAGATATGCTCGTATTATAACATAATATGTACTTATCATGCAGGTGTCGTGGATCATTGAATTAGGCTTTGATTGGGTTTCTGATGCTGGTATGCACTTTCTGCTGAAGGCAAATTTTGTTGTTTACAGCCTCACGCCAACTTGCTTAACGTTTTTGTAGGTTGTTCTTTTCAAGGTCCACTTGTTAAATTGTTGAGTGGGCAGAATTTTTTCCATAGGTATGCATTTAATCATGGTATCCAATCACAGTTCACATCATTATGCTTTTCTGCTGGCTATGCATTTGCCCATGTGTGCAAATGTTGACTTTTTTTTTTGTTAACTGATTAGTTGAATGGCGATTGTATTAATCTCTTCTCCCCTTTTGTAAACTGATTAGTTGAATGGAGTAAATATGGATAGTTAATCATTTCATTTCAGAAGCTTTTGCCCTCCTTCCCTTTACATGTCCTCATTTTGTAAATTTTTGGTTTAGGGGGTTTATGCACTGATTTGCACTCAACTCTTAAACTTATGAATATGGCTTCGATTTATTTAACATATGTTAATGGGTCTTTTGGAAATGAGCATGCCTTAATTTTGATTGTTTGGTCACTGCAATCGATCAGAAAAAATCTTTGGCTTTGATTGAAACATTTATTACGTTTTTAATCTTATTGTTGTTTTTGTTGCAGGATTATACTCCTGCCATAATTGTTGGATGTTGCATTCTGAAGACTTGACTCTTATTTTATATTTCACCTTGCATCAAATTGGATGAGTTGCAAGAGTACTTGTTTGTGATCATACCTTGTACGTTTCTACTCTCAAAACAATCTGGTGTTCATGGGGGTTATTATTAGCATGTTATATTATTTTTATATTACTTGATAGTTGATATAGATCTGGGGTGGCTACCTCTGGATTGAGATAGGTGACTGCCAAAGGAATATATAGGGGAATAGTTGTAGAGACAGTTTCCTTTGTATAAAGACTTGATATGTTCATCTATTAATAAATGCGTTGCCTTATACTTATTTGCTGTCTGCTTAATCTGCAATCTGCTCCATTATGAACTTGCATTGCGTTTTTAGCTATCCTATTTCCAGGATTTTCCTATCTACGTGGAGATATCTTCTGGTTGTTGACATATCTTTATGAAAATGTCAGTAATTTTTTTAGGTGTACTCTAAATCTAATATTGTCAAATATTTGTATGAACTAATCTAATTCCAACTGCTAATGAATACAACTTTCCGTTGCATATATCAAAGTATAACATAGCACGCGTTGTATTTTTTACGATGGTAGTGGAGCTCGCATGTCCTGTGGCCATGCCCATAAATGCTATTGCACCATTATAAGTGCATACAGCCACCTATTTTTTTAGTAGGATAACTAAGTATGTGAATGATTTAGCAATAGTTTCAGACATCATGTATATGTGTTTTGCAGTTTCACTTTTTCTAACTATTGTGCATATGATCCATTAAATTAATCATATCTTTGTTCAAAGTTAATTTGATGCATGCCTAGATTGTTGGTTTCCTTGATTGTTGGTTTTCTTTTAGATAAACCAAATGGCGAGATTAAGTATTGCTAGTGAGAAACAAAAACAAGAAATGTAGGCTTATATTTCCGACAATACTCCATCCTTATATACCAAGAGGCTCTTGATCTCTTTAATAATATAAATTAAACAAACACATGCAATCTAGTGCATGTGTTCTGGGTATTGATTTAAGCATTATGGTGTTTCAGGTTATGGATCAGCATCGTTGGTGATTTAGGCTGAACTGGTACTACTGATGATTGCTATACAATTTGGATTGCCTGCTCGTTTGGTGATGAAATAAGTAACTCGTTCATTCTTGTGGACTTTTTTGTGGCAGTTGAGTTTCTTCTCTTAGAAGCTGTAAATAATTCTTTTCGTGTATATATTTTTTGGTAGTGAAGGAATGAATTCGTACAAAAAATGTTTAATTCATTAACGAGTAAAAAACTTTGGAAACAATAGTACAAGCTACTGAAAAACAAAAACAGTGCAAATATCAATTCCCCATTCCTGCTTCCTAATTCTTCATTTATTTGTTACACCCTCGTTTATATAACAAGTATTTGATTCAATTATGAATTATGTAAATAGCTGCGGTTGAATAACTGGCAACTATTTGATGTATCTACATGCCAATAATGACGGTGTTGAAATATCTTTTGACAAGTGGATTGCAAAATTGGTGGACCTTGATATCAAGTTATCAACCTTTTCCAACAGTTAACTATTAAATATTCATGTGCTAGAATTTCTTTAACTGCATGGTGGTGAATTTAAAGCTATTTCCTTTAGTGAGATTAGTTGCGTGTGTCAAGCATAGACTGCTCTTTTAGATCTATGAAATTATGCCTTAAATAAAAATTACTTATGCTTGGTGTCGTTTATCCCATTTATTAACAATGCTAAATATGGCCCAAACTATGAAATTGTTAATATACTAATATTTGAAGTGAAGGGGTTTGTAATTGGGAAGTTCAATTTTACAATTATTAAGGCTGATTAGTTTCGTGCTATTCAGTGAAATATATACTATATAAGTGGAAAAATTGACGTTTATTTTGTCAATCTAGTAAATAAAAGAAACTGTGGTTATAGACTACTTGAATATTTTTAAGTCCAGTGTGTCCAATGGTAGAAAACATGGTGTATCAAGATGTGAGAGTATCATTTCCTAGCCTGGGGGGAATTTTGATTAGTGTCTCTTACTAGTGCGTAGAATTTGTTGATGCAAATGCAATTGGTTGCCTTTTATCTTCTATTTATCTTGCTTCCTTCCTTTAATTCCTGTGGTTGCAGGATTAGCTCAAGTAGGAAATACCGTTTTAGTTTGCTGAGTTGGATTGTGCCTACTGGTATGTTTCTCTTTCCGTCCCTTGTTATAGTCGTACCTGGTGAGTTCTTTCTTATTTGTTCTTCTACTGATTTCTACTTCCTTAAACCCTTTGGGAAATAAAGTCAGCAGCAGCCAAAGGTATTTGAGAAGTGAATATTGGGATGCACAAATTAAAAAGGGTTTCGCTTTATTGGTTGAATTGGCTCCTTTTGTGCTCAGGAACGACAACAAAACTATTTTTTCAAGTCATGCTTTTTTCTCCCTTGTCCCAAAGTGTCATTCTAGGTTTTCATACAAACTAAGGCCGGCAAATAGATGAAAAAAAATATATTTTAATTTATGAAATTAACCTTATTATTAATCTTTTTTGTTGGAAAACGATGCAATACAAAAGCATTTTAAGAATTATTATTAGGGATATAAATAAAAAAGTAATTAATGTGTTATATTAAAAATTTAAAATGATACGTATTTTAAGACATTTTTTTTTGTAATATGACGTTTGTTATGGAACGGAAAGAGTAATTATTTAAATAATTTCACTCATTCCAACAACTACTTTCTATTGAAATTCTAATATTAAAGAAATTCTAATATTAAGTTAAATGGGGAGATTGTACCATTGAGATTTACTCTATTTTTTTTGTCTTTTGTAGAAATTAAAAAATGATAAATTAAGAAACCATTACTACACAATGCCCACAAAAAAGTGGAGATGAGTTGATAAATTAACATCGTCGGTTGTGAGGAGTTTGCTTAAAGAAAAGTTCACGAATGTGTATATTCCCTTCGGTCTTTTTATAAAAAAAAAATAAGGTATGACTAACTTTTTCCTTGTAAAAAAGAATCGGAGATAATATATGATAAGTTGAGATCACATTATTTTTGTACAAAATAACATTCAAAATGTAATCCAGTGATGTGTTTATTACTGGGGCTGTGTTTTTATTATTAGCATTGGCAAATGGTATACTTTAAAAACAACTACCACTGAAATTTGGTAAGAGCCAAGCATGGTATTGGGATTTACTCGGTCGATCTTTCTGCTCATGCTAATTACATGATTTGAGTCAGAATATTATAAATACGTTGAGAATGGTTGTTTGGTTTGGCTTTGAAATGATGAGAACCCAATCGCCAACTTTTAAAAATGATCAAAGGTCTAAATATATACACGCTAGTTTGGTCTAGTTTGAAATTCGTCATCATAGAGCTTGGCTGCACATCTTGGTCCTTGGAATTATGAAAATATCTCGCGAACACAAAACTAAACAATATAGTGTGTGTTTGTTTTCACCCTGAACAAGTTCCAAATATACGTTCAAGGAGAAGTAACAATTTGTTGCTTTTCACAAAATGGTACATTGGAACACGTGTCAGCTGATTGAATCGGTGAAACAAACACACCCTTAGTGTTTAGGCATTTGTACCTGCGTTAAACGGGATTGTACACATTCCCAAGTACTAAACGTGGCTACACAAAATTGAAGCTTTTGTGTTGAATGAGATTTCAAAGCTTATTGAAACACCCCTAGTGGTGGCTTATATATCATAAGATTAGGGTTGGATGGATTCATTATTTTGCATTGGGCATGCTCATCAACTTCCAAATGCTTGGTACTCATCTCAGGGCAATCCTCATTCGCATGAAACAGTCACTTCTAGCAATTAACTCCGCCTGTGTCTCATATTGCACAACACAGCCGGTCCCCAGCCCGGACAAAGGAGGAGGGTTGCAATTTCAAGTTTCTGATGAAAATTCAGATTTTTCACTTAACCAATGATCTACCTTTTTAATTATTGAAAATATTTCACATGTTTGATATGTTTCTTATAAATATTTCACTAAATATAGCAAGTATCTATGGCTTAATTTTGCATGGTCAACTTGCTACAAATGATATAAATCAAACGAATTTATACATAATGTGTTGCTTTACTATGATAAACATTTGTTGTGCTAACTTGAAATAGATTTGTAAGTCTACACATGTTGCACACATTATATTTAAGTTAGTGCCATAAGAACTGAATGATCTAATTCTTTTAGTTGTGCTATACAAACACTTCAGCAGCCACACTGACATGTTAGTATCTAAATCTTAACCAAAATCTGTAGTAAGTGTTTCAGAATAGACATGATGTTTGATCCTAAATGTATTGAGCTGCTTTATTTGTCTAAAGGGATTTGCAATTCGCAACCTTTTTTATTCTTCACACCCTCTATTTTTTGAAAAAATAATTCCTACACTACCTTCCACCCTCGGCTCCTCCCACTCTCCAAACACCTCCTTACCTTACCCCCACTGCGTTAACCGCACTTCCTCGTCTTCAAACATATTTGCACTTCTCATCTTCTCAGTTTCTCTCTCACAAACATTTTTCTTATTGGTCTTCTATTGTCTTCTCCGCTTGAGTTTTGCACGTTCATTCCTTTTTCTTTGGTTTTGTTTCGTTCATGTTTTTTCGCATGTAACCAATTTGTTAGAAACTAGTTTTCATTATTGCATGAGGCACAACAAGATACGTTACAGAGACTAGTTTCCGTTGTGTATTTTGATATAACAGAAACTAGTTTTCATTAAAATGGCAACATGTTAACAAAATACAATTGAAGAATAGAAATGAAGAAGGGGCAGGAATGCGAGAACTCACATGGCGGACGAGAAGGCAGCGGGGGTGGAAATGAAGACAGTGGGGGAGTGGTGGAGGTGAGGGCTGTGTTGAAGGGGAGGGGGTGGTGAAGCAAGGGTAGTTTAGGTGTTATATATGATAAATTTCCAAAAGCTTGGGGTGTGTGGAGAGTAAAAAAGTGCAAACAACAATCCCCTTGTTGCTATGCTAATGCAATACAGCAGTATATTGTAATTTTCATGCTTTACCTGTTTGTGATCACTTTGCATATCATAAGGAAAGTAATTCATTGCTCATTTTTTTTTTCTGATTATGATTTTGGTACGAAATAATTTTCGTCGAAAACGATAACTAATTTTCGTTAGAGACCATAGATATATATAAGATGAGATATTTTTCTCCCAATACGATTTATTCTTTATCCAAAAGCTAATCAGGATTTGAACCCCAATAATATGATAAACAAGAATGTTTATATAAATCCTTTTAACCCAGTATTCCAAACACTCTCAATAAGTTGCCCTGCATGACTGCATTATTGACGTGCCATCTAAAAGATACAAATAATTTTCGTTATTACCCATGTAAATGTAAATATGCTAATATCATGCAAAATATGATTTCAGAGCCCTATTTGGAGAAAATAATGAATTCTGGATATAATGTTTTTTTATATAGAATTTTATGATTATGTACAATACTGTTTTCATAGCAACCCTAGAACCCAGGATTAGTTATATAGGTCTATTATGGTATAAGCATGCAGGGAAGTAAGAAACGGTAATTATACAAATTGTCTGCATGGGGAGAACTGTTCTTTCAAATGTCTTTTTAATCTTATTTGTAAAAAATCCGAGCTTCAAATTACGTAAAGAACCATATAATAAACTATAGAACGATCAAGTCTACTCTTACAGTAGTTTGAGTATCTCATTAAGTTTCACTAGTTTTAGCAGCATTATAATTTGACAAGAACCTATTGCCAAAGCCTGGGGAACAGCTCAAACTCCAAAACTCATTGTAGAGTTGTTTTTAACTTTTTTTGTTTTGTTTTTCTATGTGATTAAGGTTTTTTAATGTGTGCAAATATCCAAATAAGAGAAACGTTGATAATATACATTTTTTAACATACTAAAATTTACGTAAAACTTGTGTAAATTTTTTTTTTTTTTTTACGTAAAACTCATTAAATGGTGTGGACTCCATCTCTTATTTAACGACTCATTTTTTATTTAGTGAGGCTTTGCAAGCTTTACTCAATAGTGTAATAGACTCACTGTTAAAGAGTGCTATTTGTACCATTCCTCATTCAATGAAACTGACCACATGGTTTTTTTTTTTTCTTCCAACTATTAGCTTCCTCCCTAAAGATGAAAACAACTTTTAATCTGGATTGGTAATTTTGAAGAGTTAATTTAATTTTTTTAATCATAGCTAAAACAAGATATAACTGCTTTTTAATTTTGCTCTAAAGATAAATTCTAATGCGATCTTTGACAGAAATTCATGCTGGTCGTGTTGCTATTACTCATATCATTGGAAAAGTATATTAGGTCTTGGTTTTATACAAGAATTTAACTTAACTACATTGATTGTCTTGGACTTTTTTATATTATCATTCAATACCGTCATGTATCATAAAATTGTTTACTTTTTAATAATTACTTTAAAAATCATATTTTTAGTGATTACTAATTGATTAACAAAATAAATATTTTAATATTAACATAACACGTGTTTTGACAAAGTAAAGACATAACAAATTAATTTTAACACATGTATGGCGCACGCGCACACACACGTGTATATATATATATATATATATATATATATATATATATACAAGAACAGGGCCATGGATCGAAATTTTCTCCGACAGTGAAGAATAATATGATAATAATTATAATCTGCAATTAAAGACAACTTGTTCATGATTTTTGTTATTTGGTGAATGGAGAAAGAAGATGAATATGATTCTTGATTTTTTTATTGGCTTAAATACATTATATTTTAGACCTTTTGTAATTTAGTATTTTTTTTTTACTTTTCATCCTTAAAAAATGATTTTAATCCTTATAAGTTATGTTTTTTTTCTCTTAAAATGATTTAGAATAATAAAAAAATATTATCTAAATTATTTTAAGGAAAAAAACAAAACAAATATATTTACAAGGATTAAAAATGAAAAGAAAAAAAATGCTAAATTGTCAAGACTAAAAAAGAATATTTAATTTTTTTGTAATTTTTGAAATTTTTAACCTCCACAATTGTGTTCTCAAATTTAAATTAAAAAAATCAAATTCGGATAGTGAAAAACTATCACAAATTACAAATTTAATATTTCTTATTTGTTATATAGTTTTTTTTGGGAAGAAGGACTAAAAAAATATTTCTCATGAGAAATAAAAAACAACTTTAATTTAGAAGACTAAAAAAATACTATTATATTCTAATTTAAAGGAGTAAAATGATATTTAAGTCATCCATCAAATTTAAAAAATATGAGAGAAGGAATTGATACTCTCATAGGAAACTTGGGTGTTTTGCCACCACCCTTAATCGCAAAATTAGGATTTTCTAAAGTTCTCTAACAAAAAAGTCCATAACTTAAGCTGCGGCTGCGACACTATAAATTTAGTATTCATTGCTTTATTAAAAAGACTTATTACAGCCTAATGCATGTAAATAAATAAACATAAATTCTCGTTTAATAGTTGATGGAAAGCTAAGCCTTAATAATTTGTTTAATTGGCTAATTTTAAAAACTTAAGTGAATTTATATTAAAATATTTGGAAATAATTATTATTTACATGAGTCAATATTTTTTTAAATAAACTTTAAAAAATCAATAATTATATTAATTTATTATTATTATTTTGGACTTACAATAGGTTGAGCCTAGTAAGGATTGATGAATGCAGGGACGGATCCATGAAACCATCAAAGGAGGTTTTTTTTTTTTTTACTTTCGCTATTTAAATATATAACTTCTAATAAATAAATATTTAATAAATAATGACTTTTATAAAATTATCCTCAGTTTTACATGTAAAATTAAAATAATTTTTATTTTAAAATATAAAAAATACATGTATTTATAACTCGTACAATTTTTTTAAAAAATTTAAAAGACTCTTCGATCTCACAAGTACCATAACAATCAAGCAACACTTATAATAATAATAATAATCTGACCATAAAAAAAGAAACAAACACATCAAATATAATAATAACTTAAAATCATCAAATTTCATAACAATCATATATGACATATATAAATGTTATATAATGTTAATAATAATTAATGTTGATATTAGATATATAGATAGATAAATGAGACTTATAATAATATATAAAACATAGTTAATTTAGATCATAATAATTGATGGAAAGTATATATATCTCTTTGAGTTAAATTATAATTAGTGATAATATATTATTAATATATATATATATATATATATAATTAATGGTACTAATTATTAGATTTATTAATCAGTATATATTATTTTTATTTTTACTATATAATTACTAATTAGTATATATTATTAATTATTAATAATATTTTTATTCACACAAAATAAAGAAGTTTGAGGAGGCTAAAGCCCCTGGCTGTCCTTTGTATCCGTCCCTGGATGAATTATATTCATCTTGATCAAAATAAGTTAAAAGCATTTTTTTAGTTTCAATTTTGCCATACCAACCCAAACATTTAATTTGCTTAATTATAATTTTTATTCAGCAGGCATCAGCATTCATTATTAGGCAATACTGCAGGCAATATAATATACCGATATTTTATTTCTTTTGTATTTTTTAAAAGGTGTATTTTCTTTTATTAATTTGATTGAATATTAGTTTGAATAGCAGAAAAAAGGAAAATAAATTCTATTATATCTACGTATCATTTATATCAATGAAGTGTTAAATATAATAAGGAATTTTAAAGGAATATTATTAATTTATGTGATTGATCATTCCTATAAAAATAAGCTTTTAATTTGATTGTGGTGACAACAAACAAAAATTATAAATATA